>NW_024404482.1:266669-394169 GCF_905171775.1 Rana temporaria
CTTTCCTCTCTTTCTTTCTTTCTCTTTCCTCTTTCTTTCTCTTCCCTCCCTCCCTCTCTTTCTTTCTCTTTCCTCTCTTTCTTTCTCTTCCCTCCCTCCCTCTTTCTTTCTCTTTCCTCTTTCTTTCTCTTCCCTCCCTCCCTCCCTCTCTTTCTTTCTCTTTCCTCTTTCTTTCTCTTTCCTCTCTTTCTTTCTCTTTCCTCTCTTTCTCTTTCCTCCCTCTTTCTCTTTCCTCCCTCTTTCTCTTTCCTCCCTCTTTCTCTTTCCTCCCTCTTTCTCTTCCCTCTCTTTCGCTCCTTCTTTTTCTTGGGTGGGATATGTACTGAGGGATGAGCAGAGAGCAGTGATTGTCAGTTATCGCTCTCTGCTCTGCCCCTGGGATGGAGAGGGGGTGAGCGCAGCTTGCTTTGGCCTCCAGCCATGTGCTGAAAGCCTGAGAGGGCTGTCAATTAGGCAACTGGGTGGATCCTGACAATATTGTTGGGAATCCTTCCAGGGCCTGGAACAGCTCTGCGACGTCGGCCAATCGTCGCCTGATTCTGAATTACAGTAGTAACCCCTGTGACCCACTGGAGAAGCTGGGAGGTGGGGATCTGCTTGTCCTTGCTCTGATGTTGCTGCATTACACAGTAGCAATGAACCAGCCGGCAGGAGGAACCCTGATGCAGCAGGAGACCAGGTAGTGTGTTGGATGATGATGTAGATTCTTCGGCCACCATAAATCTTCAGGAGGGCAATAATCCAAGGAGCAGGCGGAGGGTCAGGTAAGCGGTGGTGGGTCAGGTAAGCGGTGTGTCAGGCAAGCGGTGTGTCAGGCAAGCGGAGGATGAAGTAAGCAGGTAATCGCGGGGTCAGGCAAGCGGGGGGTCAGGTAAGCGGATGGTCAGGTAAGCGGAGGGTCAGGCAATCGGGGGGTCAGGTAAGCATTGGGTCAGGCAAGCGGAGGGTGAGATAAGCGGTGGGTCAGGCAAGTGGGGGGATCAGGCAAGCGGGGGGGGGATCAGGCAAGCGGGGGGTCAGGTAAGCGGGGGGTCAGGTAAGTGGGGGATCAGGCAAGCGGAGGTTGAGGTAAGCAGGGGGTGAGGTAAGCAGGGGGTCAGGCAAGCGGTGGGTCAGGCAAGCGGGGGGTCAGGTAAGTGGGGGATCAGGTAAGTGGGGGATCAGGCAAGCGGAGGTTGAGGTAAGCAGGGGGTGAGGTAAGCAGGGGGTCAGGTAAGCGGGCCCCCCGCTTGCCTGATCCCCCGCTTGCCTGATCCCCCGCTTGCCTCTTCCCCCGCTTGCCTCTTCCCCCGCTTGCCTGTTCCCCCGCTTGCCTGACCCACCGCTTACCTGATCAGGTGAGCGGGGGGGGGGTCAGGTAAGCGGAGGGTCAGGTTAGCGGGGGGTGAGATAAGCGGTGGGTGCGGTAAGCGGGGGGTGAGGTAAGCGTAGGGTGAGGTAAGCGGGGGGGTCAGGTAAGCGGGGGGGTTCAGGTAAGCGGGGGGTTCAGGTAAGCGGTGGATCAGGTAAGCGGGGGGGTCAGGTAAGCGGTGGATCAGGTAAGCGGGGGGGTCAGGTAAGTATTGGAAATCTTTTGCAAGAAGAATTTTTTGAGGTTTGCACTGATTTGCTATTCCTAACACGGCCGCACTCCTCCAACCTGTGCCGTGATCTCACGCTATGTACAAAGCGCTCTTCTCGCGTGGCGTCTGTTTTTCCTCAATTACTAATAAGATGAGAGACCCGTGACCGCAGTCCTTCTCATGTACCCCCCCCCCCCATGTCATCCGATCCCCCCGGGGACCCGTCTTCTGCTTTCACTCATTTCCTTTACCTCTTCCCTCCCTGGCGGCTCCACCACCAATACATCTTCTCTGTGGTGTGAATCCGATCTCCTCTCATTACCGTCCCTTTGGTCTGTTATATCGACCACTGAAAGTGTTCTATCTGTACAATAAATCAACAAAGCACCTTGTTGATCCTGCCAGAAATCGAATTAGCTGAGATCTTCCTGTTTTTTTTTGCAGTCTCTGATCACCTCCTGTACTATGTCTGCAGTCTCTGATCATCTCCTGTATTATGTCTGCAGTCTCTGACCGTTTCCTGTACTATGTCTCCAGTCTCTGACCATCTCCTGTATTATGTCTGCAGTCTCTGATCATCTCCTGTATTATGTCTGCAGTCTCTGATCATCTCCTGTACTATGTCTGCAGTCTCTGATCATCTCCTGTATTATGTCTGCAGTCTCTGACCGTTTCCTGTACTATGTCTCCAGTCTCTGACCATCTCCTGTACTATGTCTCCAGTCTCTGACCATCTCCTGTATTATGTCTACAGTCTCTGATCATCTCCTGTATTATGTCTGCAGTCTCTGATCATCTCCTGTATTATGTCTGCAGTCTCTGATCATCTCCTGTATTATGTCTGCCGTCTCTGATCATCTCCTGTACTATGTCTGCAGTCTCTGATCATCTCCTGTATTATGTCTGCAGTCTCTGATCATCTCCTGTATTATGTCTGCAGTCTCTGATCATCTCCTGTACTATGTCTGCAGTCTCTGATCATCTCCTGTACTATGTCTGCAGTCTCTGACCGTCTCCTGTACTATGTCTGCAGTCTCTGACCATCTCCTGTACTATGTCTGCAGTCTCTGACCGTCTCCTGTACTATGTCTGCAGTCTCTGATCATCTCCTGTACTATGTCTGCAGTCTCTGACCGTCTCCTGTACTATGTCTGCAGTCTCTGATCATCTCCTGTACTATGTCTGCAGTCTCTGATCATCTCCTGTACTATGTCTGCAGTCTCTGACCGTCTCCTGTACTATGTCTGCAGTCTCTGACCGTCTCTTGTATGACGTCCTCTGACAATTACAATTCTCTTGTGATGTCACGGCCTCCATTAAAGCCCATACATCATGATAGCTGACCCCCCCCCCCTCCCCCTCTGTAGACTGTTCTGGGGAGGATTGGATTGGAAGGATCTCATTGGCTCAGGCTTTGCTTTATGAAGGTTTTTGCTTTTTCCCGGATTTGGGATCGGCCCCTAAAATCCTTCAGAATTGTATATAATGTGCCGGGATTTAAACGGGGGGCATTTCTTTCACCGCCGGTGGGGTGTCCATGGAATCCCCCCCCCCCCCCCTCTCATTATCACCATATTATCGTGGTGAAGAATTTTCCTCCTTCGGCCTCCAAGAAAATGGCGTCTTAGTTCCCACGAATGTCACTTTCTATATCTGGGATCATTTTATGTGCACTGGTGGCATCTAGTGGCCAAAATGGGGTAATGCTGTGCCAATGTGAAACGCGTATTCCTAACAGGGGGGGCCAGGGCTGGTGCAAGGATTTCTGACACCCTAGGCGAAAACTAGTTTTGCCATCCCCATTGGCTCCACCCCTGACTCCACTCCCTTGCCCACGTATACCCCACCTTGCCTAGTGGTAGCACCGACCCTGTTGAGGGCCACATCCAGCCTGCAGCAACTTCTCCCTTATTTGCAACTTTAATTTTCATGGTGGACATCTCTGATGTGATGGGGGGGACCTCCTGATGTGATGGGGGGACCTCTGATGTGATGGGGGGGACCTCTGATGTTATGGGGAGACCTCCTGATGTGATGGGGGGGACCTCTGATGTGATGGGGGGACCTCTGATGTGATGGGGGGGACCTCTGATGTTATGGGGAGACCTCCTGATGTGATGGGGGGGACCTCTGATGTGATGAGGGGGCCTCTGATGTGATGGGGGGACCTCTGATGTGATGGGGGGGACCTCTGATGTTGGGGGGGACCTCCTGATGTGATGGGGAGGACCTTCTAATGTGATGGGGAGACCTCCTGATGTGATGGGGAGACCTCCTGATGTGATGGGGAGGACCTTCTAATGTGATGGGGGGGGACCTCCTGATGTGATGGGGAGACCTCCTGATGTGATGGGGGGGACCTCTGATGTGATGGGGAGACCTCTGATGTGATGGGGAGACCTCTGATGTGATGGGGAGACCTCCTGATGTGATGGGGGGGACCTCTGATGTGATGGGGGACCTCTGATGTGATGGGGGGACCTCTGATGTGATGGGGGGACCTCCTGATGTGATGGGGGGGACCTCTGATGTGATGGGGGGGACCTCTGATGTGATGGGGGATCTCTGATGTGATGGGAGTCCTCTGATGTGATGGGGGGACCTCCTGATGTGATGGGGGGACCTCTGATGTGATGGGGGGGACCTCTGATGTGATGGGGGGGACCTCTGATGTGATGGGGGATCTCTGATGTGATGGGAGTCCTCTGATGTGATGGGGGGACCTCTGATGTGATGGGGGGGGAGTCCTCTGATGTGATGGGGGGGACCTCTGATGTGATGGGAGACCTCTGATGTGATGGGGGACCTCCTGATGTGATGGGGGGGACCTCTGATGTGATGGAGGACCTCTGATGTGATGGGGAGACCTCCTGATGTGATGGGGGGGACCTCTGATGTGTTGGGGGGGGACCTCCTGATGTGATGGGGAGGACCTTCTAATGTGATGGGGAGACCTCCTGATGTGATGGGGAGACCTCTGATGTGATGGGTGGGACCTTTAAAGTTTTGGGGGGGACCTCTGATGTGTTGGGGGGACCTCTGATGTGTTGGGGGGGGGGCCTCTGATGTGTTGGGGGGGGGCCTCTGATGTGTTGGGGGGGACCTCTGATGTGTTGGGGGGGACCTCTGATGTGTTGGGGGGGGGGGACCTCTGATGTGTTGGGGGGGGGGACCTCTGATGTGTTGGGGGGGGGACCTCTGATGTGTTGGGGGGGGGACCTCTCATGTGTTGGGGGGGGGGACCTCTGATGTGATGGGGAGACCTCCTGATGTGATGGGGAGACCTCCTGATGTGATGGGGGGGAATTCTGATGTGATGGGGGGGGGACCTCTGATGTGATGGGGAGACCTCCTGATGTGATGGGGGGGACCTCTGATGTGATGGGGGGACCTCTGATGTGATGGGGGGACCTCTGATGTGATGGGGGGACCTCTGATGTGATGGGGGGACCTCCTGATGTGATGGGGGGACCTCTGATGTGATGGGGGGGACCTCTGATGTGATGGGGGATCTCTGATGTGATGGGGGGGACCTCTGATGTGATGGGGAGACCTCCTGATGTGATGGGGGGGGACCTCCTGATGTGATGGGGGGGACCTCCTGATGTGATGGGGGGGGACCTCTGATGTGTTGGGGGGGACCTCCTGATGTGATGGGGAGGACCTTCTAATGTGATGGGGAGACCTCCTGATGTGATGGGGAGGACCTTCTAATGTGATGGGGAGACCTCCTGATGTGATGGGGGGGACCTCTGATGTTATGGGGGGACCTCCTGATGTGATGGGGAGACCTCTGATGTGATGGGTGGGACCTTTAAAGTTTTGGGGGGGACCTCTGATGTGTTGGGGGGACCTCTGATGTGTTGGGTTGGGGGGACCTCTGATGTGTTGGGGGGGGGCCTCTGATGTGTTGGGGGGGGGGGGGCCTCTGATGTGTTGGGGGGGACCTCTGATGTGTTGGGGGGGACCTCTGATGTGTTGGGGGGGGGGACCTCTGATGTGTTGGGGGGGGACCTCTGATGTGTTGGGGGGGGGGGACCTCTGATGTGTTGGGGGGGGGGGGCCCTCTGATGTGATGGGGGGGACCTCCTGATGTGATGGGGGACCTACTAATGTGATGGGGGGAAGGGAGACCTCTGATGTGATGGGGGGGGACCTCCTGATGTGATGGGGGGGACCTACTAATGTGATGGGGGGGGAGACCTCCTGATGTGATGGGGGGGACCTCCTAATGTGATGGGGGGGGGGAGACTTCCTGGTGTGATGGGGGGGGACCTCCTGATGTGATGTGGGGGGGACCTCTTATGTGATGGGGGGACCTCTGATGTGATGGGGGGAACGAGGACACTGATCTAATGGGGGGGCTGTGATGGAAGGGGGGGGGGAACGAGGACACTGATGTAATGGAGGGCTGTGATGTGAAGGGGGGGCACTGATGTAATGGGGGGCTGTGATGTGAAGGGGGGGCACTGATGTAATGGGGGGCTGTGATGTGAAGGGGGGGCACTGATGTAATGGAGGGCTGTGATGTGAAGGGGGAAACGAAGACACTGATGTAATGGGGGGCTGTGATGTGAAGGGGGGGCACTGATGTAATGGGGGGCTGTGATGTGAAGGGGGGAACGAGGACACTGATGTAATGGGGGGCTGTGATGTGAAGGGGGGAACGAGGACACTGATGTGAAGGGGGGGCACTGATGTAATGGGGGGCTGTGATGTGAAGGGGGGAACGAGGACACTGATGTGAAGGGGGGGCACTGATGTAATGGGGGGCTGTGATGTGAAGGGGGGAACGAGGACACTGATGTAAAAGGGGGCTGTGATGTGAAGGGGGGAACGAGGACACTGATGTGAAGGGGGGAACGAGGACACTGATGTAAAAGGGGGCTGTGATGTGAAGGGGGGAACGAGGACACTGATGTAAAGGGGGGCTGTGATGTGAAGGGGGGAACGAGGACACTGATGTAATGGGGGGCTGTGATGTGAAGGGGGGAACGAGGACACTGATATAATGGGGGGGCTGTGATGTAATGGGGGAACTTCAATGTAAAGAGGGGGGGAAACGAAGATACTGATGTAATGGGGGGGGGGGATACTGATGTAATGGGGGGTTGTGATGTGAAGGGGGGGGGGGCACTGATGTAATGGGGGGCTGTGATGTGAAGGGGGAGACGAGGACACTGTTGTAATGGGGGGGGGGGGTGTTATGTGAAAAGGGGGTTGAAACGAGGACACTGATGTAATGGGGGGGGATGACTGATGTGAAGGGGGGGACACTGATGTAATGGGGGGCTGTGATGTGAAGGGGGAGACGAGGACACTGTTGTAATGGGGGGGGGGGGGCTGTGATGTGAAGGGGGGGCACTGATGTAATGGAACATCTGGGATGTGAAGGGGGAACGAGGACACTGTTGTAATAGGGGGGGCTGTGATGTGAAGGGGGGGGGGGGGGCACTGATGTAATGGAACATCTGGGATGTGAAGGGGGAACTAGGACACTGTTGTAATAGGGGGGGCTGTGATGTGAAGGGGGGGGGCACTGATGTAATGGAACATCTGGGATGTGAAGGGGGAACTAGGACACTGTTGTAATGGGGGGGGCTGTGATGTGAAGGGGGGGACACTGATGTAATGGGGGGGCTGTGATGTGAAGGGGGGGACACTGATGTAATGGGGGGGCTGTGATGTGAAGGGGGGGGCACTGATGTAATGGGGGGCTGTGATGTGAAGGGGGAACTAGGACACTGTTGTAATGGGGGGCTGTGATGTGAAGGGGGGGGCACTGATGTAATGGGGGGCTGTGATGTGAAGGGGGGACACTGTTGTAATAGGGGGGCTGTGATATGAAGGGGGGGACACTGTTGTAATGGGGGGCTGTGATATGAAGGGGGAACTAGGACACTGATGTAATGGAACATCTGGGATGTGAAGGGGGAACTAGGACACTTGTAATAGGGGGGACTGTGATATGAAGGGGGGGGCTGTGATGTGAAGGGGGGGACACTGATGTAATGGGGGGCTGTGATGTGAAGGGGGGGGACACTGTTGTAATAGGGGGGACTGTGATATGAAGGGGGAAAGAGGAAATTTCACCAATGTTATTTACAATAAATACGTAGAGTGGAACCTCAGGTTACGAGTATAATCTGCTCCAGGAGAATGATTGTAATCAGCGCAGTAATGCGCACCGCTTTGGCCTGAATCCGGCTCGTTTTGGGAGACAACACTCGCAAACGGAGTTAGGATTTTTTTCAAACACAGCGCTCGTATTGTGAAACGCTCGTTAACTGTGTTACTCGCAATCCGAGGTTCCACTGTATATCTCAATCTAAAATCCTTCAGACTTGTATATAATGTGCCGGGATTTAAACGGGGGGCATTTCTTTCACCGCCGGTGGGGTGTCCATGGAATACCCCCCCCCCCCCCTCATTATCACCATATTATCGCGGTGAAGAATTTTCCTCCTTCGGCCTCCAAGAAAATGGCGTCTTAGTTCCCACGAATGTCACTTTCTATATCTGGGATAATTTTATGTGCACTGGTGGCATCTAGTGGCCAAAATGGGGTAATGCTACGACAATGTGAAACGCGTATTCCTAACAGGGAGGGCCAGGGCTGGTGCAAGGATTTCTGACACCCTAGGCGGAAACTAGTTTTGCCATCCCCATTGGCTCCACCCCTGACTCCACTCCCTTGCCCACGTATATACCCCGCCTTTTTAATAAAGTGCCCACCAGCGCCCCTCAATGAATGTTTTCTTGCTTCCCTTCATTCGGGAGTCGGGGCACAGCGGCCGCGGCGGCTGCCTGCTGATGCTGGGACTTGGTTGCTTGCTGCAGAGAGGAGAGAGTAGGAACGCCAGTGGCCGGGTTTGCCTAGTGGTAGCACCGACCCTGTTGAGGGCCACATCCAGCCTGCAGCAACTTCTCCCTTATTTGCAACTTTAATTTTCATGGTGGTGATGGGGGGACCTCTGATGTGATGGGGGGACCTCTGATGTGATGGGGGGGGACCTCCTGATGTGATGGGGAGACCTCCTGATGTGATGGGGGGACACCTCTGATGTGATGGGGGGAGACCTCTGATGTGATGGGGGGAGACCTCTGATGTGATGGGGGGAGACCTCTGATGTGATGGGGGGGGAGACCTCTGATGTGATGGGGGAGTGGCTCTGATGTGATGGGGGGACCTCTGATGTGATGGGGGGACCTCTGATGTGATGGGGGACCTCTGATGTGATGGGGGACCTCTGATGTGATGGGGGACCTCTGATGTGATGGGGGGACCTCTGATGTGATGGGGGGACCTCTGATGTGATGGGGAACCTCTGATGTGATGGGAGGACCTCTGATGTGATGGGGGGACCTCTGATGTGATGGGGGACCTCTGATGTGATGGGGGGACCTCTGATGTGATGGGGGGACCTCTGATGTGATGGGAGGACCTCTGATGTGATGGGGGGACCTCTGATGTGATGGGGGGACCTCTGATGTGATGGGGGGGGGCTCTGATGTGATGGGGGACCTCTGATGTGATGGGGAGACCTCCTGATGTGATGGGGGGACCTCTGATGTGATGGGGGGGACCTCCTGATGTGATGGGGGAGTGGCTCTGATGTGATGGGGGGACCTCTGATGTGATGGGGGGACCTCTGATGTGATGGGGGACCTCTGATGTGATGGGGGACCTCTGATGTGATGGGGGGACCTCTGATGTGATGGGGGGACCTCTGATGTGATGGGGAACCTCTGATGTGATGGGAGGACCTCTGATGTGATGGGGGGACCTCTGATGTGATGGGGGACCTCTGATGTGATGGGGGGACCTCTGATGTGATGGGGGGACCTCTGATGTGATGGGAGGACCTCTGATGTGATGGGGGGACCTCTGATGTGATGGGGGGACCTCTGATGTGATGGGGGGGGCCTCTGATGTGATGGGGGACCTCTGATGTGATGGGGAGACCTCCTGATGTGATGGGGGGACCTCTGATGTGATGGGGGGGACCTCCTGATGTGATGGGGGGGACCTCTGATGTGATGGGGGGACCTCTGATGTGATGGGAGGGCCTCTGATGTGATGGGGGACCTCTGATGTGATGGGGAACCTCTGATGTGATGGGGGGACCTCTGATGTGATGGGGGGACCTCTGATGTGATGGGGGGACCTCTGATGTGATGGGGGACCTCTGATGTGATGGGGGGACCTCTGATGTGATGGGGGGACCTCTGATGTGATGGGGGGACCTCTGATGTGTTGGGGGGACCTCTGATGTGTTGGGGGACCTCTGATGTGATGGGGAGACCTCTGATGTGATGGGGGACCTCTGATGTGATGGGGAGACCTCTGATGTGATGGGGGACCTCTGATGTGATGTGTTGGGGAGACCTCTGATGTGTTGGGGGGGGGCCTCTGATGTGTTCGGGGGGGGGGGGCCTCTGATGTGTTGGGGGGGGGGGCCTCTGATGTGTTGGGGGGGGGGACCTCTGATGTGTTGGGGGGGGGGCTCTGATGTGTTGGGGGGGGGGCCTCTGATGTGTTGGGGGGGGACCTCTGATGTGTTGGGGGGGGGGCTCTGATGTGTTGGGGGGGGCCTCTGATGTGTTGGGGGGGGGACCTCTGTGTTGGGGGAACCTCTGATGTGTTGGGGGGGGGGACCTCTGATGTGATGGGGGGGGGGGCCTCTGATGTGTTGGGGGGGGGGGGGACCTCTGATGTGATGGGGGGGGAGACCTCCGATGTGATGGGGGAGACCTTTGATGTGATAGGGGGGACCTCTGATGTGATGGGGGGGACCTCTGATGTGTTGGGGGGGGACCTCTGATGTGTTGTGGGGGGGACCTCTGATGTGTTGTGGGGGGGACCTCTGATGTGTTGTGGGGGGGACCTCTGATGTGATGGGGGGGGGGAGACCTCTGATGTGATGGGGGACCTCTGATGTTATGGGGGGGAGACCTCTGATGTTATGGGGGGACCTCTGATGTGTTGGGGGGGGGGACCTCTTAATGTGATGGGGGGGGGGGGAGACCTCTGATGTGATGGGGGGAAGGGAAACCTCTGATGTGATGGGGGGGACCTCCTGATGGGGGGGGGGGACCTCCTGATGTAATGGGGGGCAACGAGGACACTGATGTAATGGGGGGGATGACTGATGTGAAGGGGGGGACACTGATGTAATGGGGGGCTGTGATGTGAAGGGGGGGGCACTGATGTAATGGGGGGCTGTGATGTGAAGTGGGAGACGAGGACACTGTTGTAATGGGGGGGGGGACTGTTATGTGAAAAGGGGGTTGAAACGAGGACACTGATGTAATGGGGGGCTGTGATGTGAAGTGGGAGACGAGGACACTGTTGTAATGGGGGGGGGGCTGTTATGTGAAAAGGGGGTTGAAACGAGGACACTGATGTAATGGAACATCTGGGATGTGAAGGGGGAACTAGGACACTAATGTAATAGGGGGGCTGTGAAGGGGGGGGGGCACTGATGTAATGGGGGGCTGTGATGTGAAGGGGGGGACACTGATGTAATGGGGGGGGATGACTGATGTGAAGGGGAGGACACTGTTGTAATAAGGGGGGCTGTGATGTGAAGAGGGGGGGAAACGAAGACACTGTAATGGGGGGGGCTGTGATATGAAGGGGGGGACACTGATGTAATGGGGGGCTGTGATGTGAAGGGGGGGACACTGATGTGATGGGGGGCTGTGATATGAAGGGGGAAAGAGGAAATTTCACCAATGTTATTTACAATAAATACGTAGAGTGGAACCTCAGGTTACGAGTATAATCTGTTCCAGGAGAATGCTTGTAATCAGCGCGGTACTGCGCACCGCTTTGGCCTGAATCCGGCTCGTTTTGGGAGATAACACTCGCAAACGGAGTTAGGATTTTTTTCAAACACAGCGCTCGTATTGTGAAACGCTCGTTAACTGTGTTACTCGCAATCCGAGGTTCCACTGTATATCTCAATCTAAAATCCTTCAGACTTGTATATAATGTGCCGGGATTTAAACGGGGGGCATTTCTTTCACCGCCGGTGGGGTGTCCATGGAATACCCCCCCCTCATTATCACCATATTATGGCGGTGAAGAATTTTCCTCCTTCGGCCTCCAAGAAAATGGCTTCTTGGTTCCCACGAATGTCACTTTCTATATCTGGGATCATTTTATGTGCACTGGTGACATCTAGTGGCCAAAATGGGGTAATGCTGTGCCAATGTGAAACGCGTATTCCTAACAGGGAGGGCCAGGGCTGGCGCAAGGATTTCTGACACCCTAGGCGGAAACTAGTTTTGCCATCCCCATTGGCTCCACCCCTGACTCCACTCCCTTGCCCACGTATATACCCCGCCTTTTTAATAAAGTGCCCATCAAATGCAGCCTCACCAGCGCCCCTCAATGAATGTTTTCTTGCTTCCCTTCATTCGGGAGTCGGGGCACAGCGGCCGCGGCTGCCTGCTGATGCTGGGACTTGGTTGCTTGCTGCAGAGAGGAGAGAGTAGGAACGCCAGTGGCCGGTTTGCCTAGTGGTAGCACCGACCCTGTTGAGGGCCACATCCAGCCTGCAGCAACTTCTCCCTTATTTGCAACTTTAATTTTCATGGTGGTGATGGGGGAGAGACTTCCTGATGTGATGGGGGGAGACCTCTGATGTGATGGGGGGGGGACCTCTGATGTGATGGGGGGGGACCTCTGATGTGTTGGGGGGGGGGACCTCTGATGTGATGGGGGGGGACCTCTGATGTGATGGGGGGACTTCCTGATGTGATGGGGGGACCTCCTGATGTGATGGGTGGGACCTTTGAAGTTTTGGGGGGACCTCTGATGTGTTGGGGGGGGACCTCTGATGTGTTGGGGGGGACCTCTGATGTGTTGGGGGGGGACCTCTGATGTGTTGGGGGGGGACCTCTGATGTGATGTGGGAACCTCCTGATGTGATGGGGGGGGGGAGACCTCCTGATGTGATGGGGGGGGGGGAGACCTCCTGATGTGATGGGGGGGGAGACCTCCTGATGTGATGGGGGGGAGACCTCCTAATGTGATGGGGGGGAGAACTCCTGATGTGATGGGGGGGAACCTCCTGATGTGATGGGGGGGGAACCTCCTGATGTGATGGGGGGGAACCTCCTGATGTGATGGGGGGGGGGGGGCCTCCTGATGTGATGGGGGGGAACCTCCTGATGTGATGGGGGGGGGGAGACCTCCTGATGTGATGGGGGGACCTCCTGATGTGATGGGGGGGGGGGGACCTCCTGATGTGATGGGGGGGGGAGACCTCCTGATGTGATGGGGGGGGAGACCTCCTAATGTGATGGGGGGGAGAACTCCTGATGTGATGGGGGGGAACCTCCTGATGTGATGGGGGGGGGGGGGGCCTCCTGATGTGATGGGGGGGAACCTCCTGATGTGATGGGGGGGGACCTCCTGATGTGATGGGGGGGACCTCTGAAGTGATGGGGGGGAACGAGGACACTGATGTAATGGGGGAACGAGGACACTGATGTAATGGGGGAACGAGGACACTGATGTAATGGGGGACTGTGATGTGAAGGGGGGAACGAGGACACTGATGTGAAGGGGGGAACGAGGACACTGATGTAATGGGGGGGCTGTGATGGAAGGAGGGGGGACGAGGACACTGATGTAATGGGGGGGCTGTGATGGAAGGGGGGTGAACGAGGACACTGATGTAATGGGGGGGCTGTGATGGAAGGGGGGTGAACGAGGACACTGATGTAATGGGGGAACTTCAATGTAAAGAGGGGGGGAAACGAGGACACTGATGTAATGGGGGGATGACTGATGTGAAGGGGGGACACTGATGTAATGGGGGGCTGTGATGTGAAGGGGGAGACGAGGACACTGTTGTAATGGGGGGGGGGGGGGGGTGTGATGTGAAGGGGGGGACACTGATGTAATGGGGGGGGGGACTGTTATGTGAAAAGGGGGTTGAAACGAGGACACTGATGTAATGGAACATCTGGGATGTGAAGGGGGAATTAGGACACTGTTGTAATGGGGGGCTGTGATGTAATGGGGGGCTGTGATGTGAAGGGGGGACGAGGACACTGTTGTAATGGGGGGGCTGTGATGTGAAGGGGGGGCACTGATGTAATGGAACATCTGGGATGTGAAGGGGGAAACGAGGACACTGATGTGATGGGGGGCTGTGATATGAAGGGGGAAAGAGGAAATTTCACCAATTTTATTTACAATAAATACGTAGAGTGGAACCTCAGGTTACGAGTATAATCTGTTCCAGGAGAATGCTGGTAATCAGCGCGGTACTGCGCACCGCTTTGGCCTGAATCCGGCTCGTTTTGGGAGACAACACTCGCAGACGGAGTTAGGATTTTTTCAAACACAGCGCTCGTATTGTGAAACGCTCATTAACTGTGTTACTCGCAATCCGAGGTTCCACTGTATATCTCAATCTTTATCCCCTCCCCCATCATAGATAAAATAATATCACACACAACAAATTTTGTTTTTTAATTAAAGTTTTATTTATTCAGGCCTCACATCCCGGCACATTTTACAGACAGTAAGTTAAAGAGGAGACCTTACCACCTCACCCTTTCAGGGCAAGGAGACAGGGCCTCTTTAAACCTCAACATCTACTATACACCTTCATGGTGCTCCCCCCACTGACAGAAGAGTAGGAGGAGTGATGACATCATCCCCTCATGACATCATTGTCATGTGACAGTGTTCAGGCCTAGTAATTGGCTACTAGACCTGAGCACTACCCCATTACCATGCCCCCCCAATCCCTGGAAGCACCAGGAGTAGCTACACCAAGACAAGGGGGAGAGCTGTGTTTGGCGGGTATAAATGGGTCGGGGTGTGAGCTTTAAAGGGGACCTGTCCTTTTTGGAGTGTAGGGTGGCACTGAAACCAAATCTTCGGGGTCAGTATTGCAGGAGCCGTCGATCCAAGCCGCCTCCACCACTGCAGAACCAATCGGTTCCTCGTCCTCACTCCATGAAAACACACTGAAAGACGTCACTTGGCTCGGTCAATGTTTATTCAGCCATAAAAAGAAAAAAAAACGCAGTTCACATGACTACGTCCCTGAAGACGAAACATAACAGAGAGGGTCTGTCTCCTCCTTGTGAAAATTAACTGTTTCGCTTTTTATAGCTGACTAAATATTGACCGAGCCAAGTGACATCATTGGTGTGTGACTTCTTCTTCTTCTCCTTTTCTGCATCTTCATGAAGCAAGGACGGACTCCTCAGACCAGGACCCGAATGGATTTGTAATGGTGGAGGCTCGAAATTAATGACTCCTCCGTTATTCACCTTCAGATTTGGGTTGAGAGTTCAGCGCGGCTTCTACTTTACCAAAGCTGAAGGGTTTGGTAAAGCAGCCCAGGTCCCCATGTACTGGACCTGGGCTGCTCTACTCCTGGAGGGACCAGTGGGGGGGGTTGTTGGCATAAATGGAGTTGGATGTCCGTCCTGGGTGGTGCATCCTGTCCATCTACAAAAAGTGCCACCACCAAGGCCCGCCGGCCCCGGCATAGAGTGGGCGAGACCTTCCACAGAGTCGGGCAACTTTGTTTTAAAGAGCGCTGATTAACCGTATAATACGGCCAACTTATTTCAGGGTTGGGCCCCCCCCCCCCTCCAGTTCTTCAGGGCAACCGAGGAATAAAAGCGTATTTTTTTTATAGAAAAATTTTCTTCTATTGGATTATTACTCGTTCGGCAAAGAAGTGGGTACACCACCACCCTCTTCCCCTCCACAAAGAAGTGGGTACACCACCACCACCCTCTTCCCCTCCACAAAGAAGTGGGTACACCACCACCACCCTCTTCCCCTCCAGAAAGAAGTGGGTACACCACCACCACCCTCTTCCCCTCCAGAAAGAAGTGGGTACACCACCTCCACCCCTCCGCAAAGAGGTAGGTACACCACCACCCTCTTCCCCTCCACAAAGAAGTTGGTACACCACCCTCTTCCCCTCCACAAAGAAGTGGGTACACCACCACCACCCTCTTTCCCTCCAGAAAGAAGTGGGTACACCACCCTCTTCCCCTCCAGAAAGAAGTGGGTACACCACCCTCTTTCCCTCCGTAAAGTGCTCCGGATGGACTTTGCGAATCTAAAAGATTTGGATCTTTAAAAGTCTGTGAAGGACGCTTTGCTTTGATGGTCATGGGTGGTATCCTATAGGAGTCAACATTTAATCTCTTGCCAGCCATGTAATGCATATATATGGGCAGTGGTAGGGGAAGGGGCGGAGCCTTAATGCCCGTATGCAGCAGATACGCATCCTTGGCGGCTGAGGGTTCGGAGCAGAGAGCCCTCATCTTGTTCCTGGCACGGTGGCCGAGCTGTCATAGACAGTAGCTGCTGGTCTGTGGGATCCGAAATTGATGGGCTTCCAATCATATGACCACTGGGACAGCCAATCGCAGTGATTTATGTGATTGGGAAGTCCGCCCCCAGCTCCCACTTAAATGGCCACTAAGAAGGGATAGGAAGGGGTTAAAGCTCTTATTTACAAATTTAATACAAAAAAAGCGTAGGGAGTAAGAACCGCATGGATGCCATAAGCCTAAGCAGACGGAAGACAGCGATAAGAAACGCGTAACACAAGGATCTCCGTTTGTAAACCAACATTTTTTAAATAGTGCAAAAAAGAATATCCAAAAATATATAAACCTCTCTAAAAGATATTCTATAATAAAATGTCACCTCTTCCAAAATAAGAAAAATAATATTTCACCTTAAAGCCCAAATCCAGCCAGAAGAACATTCAGGTGTGCATAGTGTGTGGAAGGGTTAGAAGCCTCGTCTGGTTCTTATTGCCATCGTGGAGATCTTTCCTCACTTCCTGTCTGGTCCTTATTGCCATCTTGGAGATCTTTCCTCACTTCCTGTCTGGTCCTTATTGCCATCGTAGAGATCTTTCCTCACTTCCTGTCTGGTTCTTATTGCCATCTTGGAGATCTTTCCTCACTTCCTGTCTGGTTCTTATTGCCATCTTGGAGATCTTTCCTCACTTCCAGGCTATCTGGTGAGCGTCAGACAGAACAGGAAGGGAGAAGAAATCTCAGCCGGGACACAGGTTGAGGCTCATGTACACAGAGACTAAGTTGACCACAGGAAAACGCAACATAACACCGCAATTTCACTGCGTTTTACACCCGGCAGTCAAAACGTTCCTCTCCTGAACCGGAGTCTTCCGGGTTCAGGAGAGGAAAGTTGAACCTCCCATAACCACAGCAGCTTCTGAACTCTTGTGAAAGCCTGTCTATACATGGACCGTTGGACACGGAGGCTTTTATGGAGTTGAGTTGAGTTTGGGAACTTTGGCAAAACAAAAATGCCAAAAGCTCCTAAACTCAAGTTCAGAAGTTGTAGTGTACGTGAACCTTAACATCTAAAACCCAACAGAGGTTCTGACCTTTTCTTCCGCTACTAAAAAATTTAGATAGATTTGTTTTTTTTTGGCTGAAAATGGGCTTTAAGAGTTCTACTGACCAGAAAAGTGGCCAAAGTACATCTTCCAAATGTATAAATAGACGGCACCCTGAACATCCCAAAGGCACAGCTGGTCTCAGAATCTTTTGTAGGCCTCGGTCTCTTCCATTCCCTTGGCACAGATTTGCGAGATTTAAAAGTTCTGATAAGTCTCTTAGACGGGTCTGCTCCATATTCAGTGCTTCCCCTTCCGGAAAGTGAAGAAGGGACGGTTATGGCGCAGACGTCTCCAAGCAGCATCAAGTCACATCAGGAGACCAGATTCTCTATCTTCATCAGCAGCACAGTCTCGGATTCTGGAATTATAAAGGATTGGTCATATTAGAAGATAGAAGAGTACATGAGATACAGAAGAGTGACGGCCGAGGACCACCAAAAATCCCACCCAGGCCACCATGAAATATAGAAGAGTGACAGCCGAGGACCACCAAAAATCCCATCTAGGCCACCATGAAATATAGAAGAGTGACAGCGGAGGACCACCAAAAATCCCACCCAGGCCACCATGAAATATAGAAGAGTGACAGCCGAGGACCACCAAAAATCCCACCCAGGCCACCATGAAATATAGAAGAGTGACAGCTGAGGACCACCAAAAATCCCACCCAGGCCACCATGAAATATAGAAGAGTGACAGCCGAGGACCACCAAAAATCAAACCCAGCCCACCATGCAATATAAAAGAGTGAAGAGAGAGGACAATCAAAAGGTCTATCCAGGCCACCATGAAATCTAGAAGAGTGACGGCAGAGGACCACCAAGAATTATTTCCAGTTCACCATGAAATCTAGAAGAAGAGTGACGGCAGAGGACCTTCAAAAATCTCATCCAGGCCACCATGAAATATAGAAGAGTGACGGCAGAGCACCATCATGAAATATAGAAGAATGACAGCTGAGGACCACCAAAAATCTCATCCAGGCCACCATAGAAGAGTGATGGCCGAGGACCACCAAAAATCTCATCCAGGCCACCATGAAATATAGAAGAGTGACGGCAGAGCACCATCATGAAATATAGAAGAATGACAGCTGAGGACCACCAAAAATCTCATCCAGGCCACCATGAAATATAGAAGAGTGATGGCCGAGAACCACCAAAAATCCCATCCAGGCCACAATGAAATCTAGAAGAGTGAAGAGAGAGGACAATCAAAGGGTCTATCCAGGCCACCATGAAATCTAGAAGAGTGACGGCAGAGCACCACCAAGAATTATTTCCAGTTCTCCATGAAATGTAGAAGAGTGAAAAGAGAGGACGATCAGAAGGTCTATCCAGGCCACCATGAAATCTAGAAGAAGAGTGACGGCAGAGGACCTTCAAAGAGGTCCAGCTGGTTCCCTAAGAAATCTAGAAGAGTGACGGCCGAGCACCACCAAGTGGCCCACCATGAAATCTAGAAAAGTCATGGCACAGAACCAAGAGGTCCATCTATCTGGTCTATCATTGTATTTAGGGTTGTGCCGATACCAAGCATACGCACGATAACCTGGACTCGTGCAAATGCGCCGATACCCTGAGCCCCGGTTCACACTGCTGTGGTGCGAATTCCATGTGTTATTGAGTGCGATTTTTAGGTGCGAATTTACGGCGCGACTTTGGTTTGTCAGGTGTGATTACAATGGGGATTTTTAAGAAACCGGAGCTGTGCCCGGTTGTTAGGGAGCGGGGCTGCCGTGTCCTTAGCAACCGATGACTCGGGTTAAATGTAACCGCAAGAATGCGGCCAATTTATACTGGGCATTTCAGGTCTGGTGCGGGATTTTAAGTAAACCTCTTTTCTGTGCTAACAGGTGATTTGTATTACAGTGGAGCCTCGGATTACGAGTATAATCCGTTCCAGGAGAACGCTCGTAATCCAAAGCACGCGCATATCAAAGCGAGTTTCCCCATTGAAGTCAATGGAAACGAAAATAAGTTCTGCATTGACTTCAATCGCATGCAATACCGCATGTGGCCAGAGGTGGGGGGTGCCAGAGAGCCTCGGAATCACTCCGAAAGGCTAGAGGACACCTCGGCTGAACTCGGAAAGTCTTGTTAACGGAGTATTTCTGAGATTTTCTGAGCATTTACAATCGGCGCCCCCCCACCTCAGGCCAAAGGCGGTATTGCATACCACGTTACTCGCAATCCGAGGTTCCACTGTACCTGTATGTAGTCTCAGCTTTCGTTTACAGCGCAGGTTTTTTGGCAACTCGAAGTTTCATCTCCTCCTCCATACATTTTCTATGGGATTAAGGTCTGCAGACTGGCTAGGCCACTCCATCACCTTCATGTGCTTTTTCTTCTTGAGCCCCTCCTTTGTTGCCTTGGTGATATGTTTTGGGTGATTGTCATGCTGGAAGACCCATCCCCCACCCATCTTCAGTGTTCTGTCTGAGGGAAGAAGGTTCTCCTCCAAGATCTTACAATACGTGGCCCCGCCCATTGGCCCCTCAATGCAGGAAAGTCGGCCTGGACCTTTATCAGAGAAACCCCCCAAATCCTCATGTTTCCCCCTCCCCCGTGTGACTGTAGGGATGGAGTTCTTAGGGTCACAGTCAGCATTCGTCTTCCTCCAATCACGGCGAGTCAATGCCAAAGAGGTGAATTTTGGTCTCATCTGACCTCAGAACTTTCTCCCGATCTTCTCTGACCTCAGAACTTTCTCCCGATCTTACCTGACCTCAGAACTTTCTCCCGATCTTCTCTGACCTCAGAACTTTCTCCCGATCTTCTCTGACCTCAGAACTTTCTCCCGATCTTCTCTGACCTCAGAACTTTCCCCCGATCTTCTCTGACCTCAGAACTTTCTCCCGATCTTCTCTGACCTCAGAACTTTCTCCCGATCTTCTCTGACCTCAGAACTTTCTCCCGATCTTCTCTGACCTCAGAACTTTCTCCCGATCTTCTCTGACCTCAGAACTTTCTCCCGATCCAGAACTTTCTCCCGATCTTCTCTGACCTCAGAACTTTCTCCCGATCTTCTCTGACCTCAGAACTTTCTCCCGATCTTCTCTGAATCATTTAGATGATCATTGGGACACTTCAGACATTCTGTACTTGTGTCTTCCTGAGGAGGGGGAAGAATGGTGACTATGACCTTAAGAACTCCATCCCTACAGTCACACGGGGGAGGGGGAAACATGAGGATTTGGGAAGGGGCATACCCAGAGTGTCTGGCACCCCCCCAACTTCTATATGGAAAAACACCCACACATTTTTTACATGCTTTCTGAATCGCACGGCTGCAACCAGAAAATCGCACATTTGCAACCAGAAAATTGCACAATACTGCAACCTGTAAATCGCACACGTCTTCTACCAGAAAATCACAAGTCTGCAACCTGAAAATCGCACAAGTCTGCATTCTGCAACCTGTAAATCGCACGTCTGCAACTTCTAAATTGCATGTCTGCAACCTTAAAATCGCACGTCTGCAACCTGAAAATCGCACGTCTGCAACCAGAAAATTGCACATCTGCAACCTGAAAATCGCATAAGTCTGCATTCTGCAACCTGTAAATCGCATGTCTGTATCCTGAAAATCACACGTCTGCATTCTGCAACCTGAAAATTGCACAAGTCTGCAACCTGAAAATCGCACAAGTCTGCAACCTGAAAATCGCACAAATTTGCAACCTGAAAATCGCACATCTGCATTCTGCAACCTGAAAGTCGCACGTCTGGAACCTGTAAATCACACGTCTGCAACCTGAAAATCGCACAAGTCTGCAACCTGGAAATTGCACAATCCTGCAACCTGTAAATCGCACAAGTCTGCTACCAGAAAATCGCACAAGGTCTGCTACCAGAAATCGCACAAGTCTGCTACCAGAAAATCGCACAAGTCTGCTACCAGAAAATCGCACAAGTCTGCAACCTGTAAATCGCACAAGTCTGCTACCAGAAAATTGCACAAGTCTGCAACATGAAAATCGCACAAGTCTGCAACATGAAAGTCGCACGTCTGGAACCTGTAAATCGCACAAGTCTGCATTCTGCAACCTGAAAGTCGCATGTCTGGAACTTGTAAATCGCATGTGTCTGCATTCTGCAACCTATAAATCACGTCTGCAACCTGAAAATCGCAAGTCTGCATTCTGGAACCTGTAAATTGCACACATTTGCAACCTGAAAATCGCACATCTGCATTCTGCAACCTATAAATCGCACATCTGGAACCTGAAAATCGCACATCTGCATTCTGCAACCTATAAATCACATCTGCAACCTGAAAATCGCATTTCTGCAACCTGAAAATCGCACAAGTCTGCATTCTGGAACCCCCACAATCAGGTCAGCTACACTATACACCTGGCAGGGGGGGGTGGACACAGCAATCACCCCCTCCCCCCGTCAGGGCAGACAGACGCACTCCTCCAGCCTCTCTAACCTGCTCACCCCCTCGGGTTCTTAGTCTCAGATTGGTTTCCTAGGACAGTGTGGAAGCCGCCGCCCCCCCAGTGATGACACACAGGTGTGGTGGGTGGAGTTAGCAGGAGGGAAAACAGCCACTAAACGGTCTGGACCAGGCTATTGCGGTGGGGGGAGGGGGGGTGTTCCAAAAAAAGACTAAAGGGAAGCAGCTAGAGCCAGCAGGGAAGCCACTGATACCCCCCCCCCCAATGTGTGGTACCCGGGGCGGGCCGAACCCTCCTCTTGGTACACCACTGGCTGCAGGGGGTTTCTCTGATAAAGGTCCAGGCCGACTTTGCCGCATTGAGGGGCCAATGGGCGGGGCCACGTATTGTAAAATCTCGGAGGGGAACCTTCTTCCCTCAGACAGAACACTGTGTCCCCCCCCCCCCCCCAAAAAAAAAACAATAATTGGATTTTAAAAACTGCTGCGCACATAAAAAATTGCAACACCCACCATTTTATTTTCTAGGGCCTCTGCTTAAATATATATATCATGTTTGGGGGTTCTGAGGTTAATGGGGGACAAATTGGGGGGATTGTTTTTCGGCGATGGTTCCGGATTTATTGCGCCGCACGTTTTCCCGGGAAAAGTTCCATCCAGAATTAGAACATCTCAGGTCATGAATATTCATTCTCTGATAGGATTATGTGTGGAAGAAGAATACAATGTATTCATAATTACATTCTAATTATAGAGATTCTTCCATTCATTGTATTCGCTACAATCCTATTGGCTGATAATGTGTCTAAATATTCACCAGACGGAGACATTTCAATAAACTTTTCCTTTTATTCCTTTTGTAGATTTCCGAAGCAACAGAAACCTGTATAATGAGAATCCATCCGAGTCTCGGGATTGGAGGGAAATTTAAAAGCCTTCGGCTGAAATGAGTGCGACCCGATGACGTCATCGAATGCTCCGCGTGCGAACGTTCGGACATTATTTTTTGCCTTCAGTAAACTACTAAATCCCCCCCCCCCCACATGTAACGAAGAATCCAAAAAGTAGGCGGATTGACCCCCCCCCCCCATTCATGTTGGGGTTTTTTGGGGGGTCCATCCCCCAACTTTTTGGATTAATCAATTATTTTGGATGATGGTGGGCCCCCCCCCCCCCCTTTTCTCCAAATGCAATAATTTTACCCATTTGAGGCTTTTGTTATTCTTCACTACATTCAATTTATATTAAAGGAAGATGTATCCATAGATACAGTGGGGGGAGTGAGCGTAGCCACCCGGGGACATGTGTTATTACTGGGGGGGCAGCCTCACTGTGCCGATGAATTGTCGCAACTGTGCCCCAAAATGCCGCCAGATTCCCCCCCCCCCCACCCGGCACTTACCTTTCTCGGGTCAGCCATCCTCCTCCACGCACCCTCGATGTCGCTTCAGCCAATCAGGTGACCGTAACCAGACCCGGCGAACCTGATTGGCTGAGATGCGTGTCAGTGTTAACCAGGTAACGCACACACCATGTGTGCCCTCTGG
Organism: Rana temporaria; assembly: GCF_905171775.1. Taxonomy (NCBI): domain Eukaryota; kingdom Metazoa; phylum Chordata; class Amphibia; order Anura; family Ranidae; genus Rana; species Rana temporaria. The sequence continues at coordinate 289,617 of NW_024404482.1, forward strand.
TTAACCATTTGGAAGCCGATTACAGCCCTCAGGCTGTAATCGGGAAGCCAATCAGGGCCGCTGGCTCTGATAGACAATTCCAAAGCCAACCAACTGCCGTTATTCAGATTGTCGGCGCTCACCAGGGGGGCCGGACACCTGAATAGTGGGCGGCAGCGGCGACAATACATAGATTCATGCAATGCAGGAATCTATGTATTGTTGAGCGACGGGTGCAAGAGAGAGAGAGGGGGCGGCACTCCTGCGCCCACTATGGACGCGCCACCACTGGAGTGTAGCCATGAAATGAAGAGACGCAGCTTCTTGGGAGGAAAGCGACGGCAATCCTAGAGAACGTTATAAAAAGCAGAGACATCCCCCTACAGACAGAGAGCCGTATGGCCAAAGATTTGGTATTCTCTGTAGTAACCTACGGCTGTGAAAGTTGGACCACAAGGAAGACTGAACGCCGAGGAATTGATGCTTTTGGACTCTATGGTGTTGGGGGAAGACTCAGGAAAGTCCATTGGACGGTAAGAAGATCAAACCGCTCAATCCTGAAGAAAATCAACCCTGAATATTCATTGGAAGGACGGATCCTGAAGCTGAAACTCAAATACTTTGGCCACCTAATGTGAAGAGAAGACTGGTGGAAAAGACTCTGATGCTGGGAAACATGGGGGGGGGGAGGAGAAGAAGAAGAGGACGACAGAAAACAAGATGGAGAGACGGCATCATCGAAACAATGAACATGAAGGCAGAGGAGGCTCTTTAATTAGGCGGTCGCCTAAGGCCTCGCACTCACAGGGGCCTCGCGGCCGCCTAATTTGCCCAATGCATTACCTCATTACCTTAACGCTGCTGTGCTCAGGCAGCGCTAAGAGCCCTGACTCAGAAGCGGGGCCCACCAGCATCCCTAGCAACCAGTGAATAATCGGTGACACCACCCCTTTGTGACTTCAATGACCCAGCGTGCCCTCAATCAATGACGTCTCAAGGGGGCGGGTTCACCAGGTAACATCACCAGGTGGCGGCCCCTTAGTTATTAAAGAGCAGGATCTGGGGGCCGCCTTGTTAAAGGGGGCTTCCAGATTCCAAAAAGCCCACAAAACTCCACAACTACCGGCCAGGGTTGTGGGGAAGAGGCCCTTGTCCTTGAATTATTTTTACCATCATGGAGCGTGAGTGGGGGGCCCCATGTCAAGTTTTGCCTAAGGCCTCACAAAGCCTAGAGCCGCCTCTGCATGAAGGTAAGCCAGTGTTTCTCAACTGCAGTCCTCAAGGCGCCCCCAACAACAGGTCAAGTTTTTAGGATTTCCCTCAGACGAAAACGGCTGAAGTAATCGCTAAAGCCCTGTACACACGGGCCAGAATCTCGTCGGGAAAAAAAACGTTTTTTCCCTGGCAAGAATCTCTTGCCGCCCCGAGTGTACAGACACTCCGTTCAAAAGAACCGCGGTGACGTCATGCCAGGGACGGACTGACAACTCATGGGGATAGAAGACTATGGGGCTTACAGATGGCCACCACGCCAGGAGGCATACTGTCCCTGGTTTTACCGAGTCTGGCTACCCTGATAGGGCCCCCTAGTGACATGGGGCCCTCGGACAGTGCCCGAGTGACTCAATGGTCAGTCTGCCCCTGGTCATTGCGTACGACTAGCATGCGCTCGTCACATTCGATGCTGTCGCCGCACCCTACACTTGGAAGCTACCGCGCATGCGTCAAAGTCATTTCGAGCATGCGCAGGTTTCCACGGCGACAGGTAAGTATACCGACGCTCGGCCGAGAATCTCACGACGAGGAAAATAGGGAGCAGATTCTCTATTTTTCTCGTCAAGATTCTGGGCAGTTTTCTTGACGGGGAAACCTGAAAGCCTCGTACACTACGCTCGGTTTACTCGGCAAGAAAGCTCTGCCAGCAGTTTACTTGCTAAGACTTGCCGAGAAAACCGAGCGTGTGTATGAGGCTTAACCACTTAAGGACCGCCTCCTGCAGATATACGGCAGCAGAATGGCATGGCTGGGCACAAGCACGTACCTGTACGTCCTCTTTAAGTGCCCAGCCGTGGGTGGCGGGCGGTCCGAAGCTCCGTGACCGTGGGACCCGATTGCCGCTGGAGTCCTGCGATCGGTCCCCGGAACTGAAGAACGGGGAGAGGTGAGTGTAAACACAGCTTCCCCGTTCTTCACGGTGGCACTGTCATTGATCGTGTGTTCCCTAATATAGGGAAACACGATCAATGACATCACACGTCCAGCCCCGCCCCCCCTGCAGTTAGAAACACAGATGAGGTCACACTTAACCCCTTCAGCGCCCCCTTGTGGTTAACTCCCAAACTGCAATTGTCATTTTCACAGTAATCAGTGCATTTTTATAGAATTTTTTGCTGTGAAAATTAGGGTTGTCCAGATACCGATACTAGTATCGGTATCGGGACCGATACCGAGTATTTGCGGGAGTACTCGTACTCGCGCAAATGCTCCCGATACCTAAATAGAATACTTTTTTTGTATTTATCAACATGTTCTATGAAAATTCTTTGAGTTTTTTACTACTGCGTGACAAGCAAATAAACATTTTTATTCATTTTTACTCTTTTATAATGTCTTGAGTTAGAGTTCTTCATAATTCTAAAGAAAATATCCTTAGTCTGTATTGTGGTTTGAAAACTGTCACATGACATTTAAAAAAAGTATCGGTATTCGGTATTCGGTATCGGCGACTACATGGAAAAAAGTATCGGTACTTGTACTCGGTCCTAAAAAAGTGGTATCGGGACAACCCTAGTGAAAATGACAATGGTCCCAAAAATGTGTCAAAATTTTCCGAAGTGTCCGCCATAATGTTGCAGTCACGAAAAAAACGCTGATTGCCGCAATTAGTAGTAAAAAATTTTTTTTTTATAAAAATGCAATAAAACTATCCCCTATTTTGTAAACGCTATAAATTTTTAGCAAACCAATCGATAAACGCTTATTGTGATTTCTTTTACCAAAAATAGGCAGAAGAATACGTATCGGCCCAAACTGAGGACAAAAAAATTTATATATTTTGGGGGGATATTTATTATAGCAAAAAGTAAAAAATATTGCATGTTTTTTAAAATTGTCGCTCTATTTTTGTTTATAGCGCAAAAAGTAAAAACCGCAGAGGTGATCAAATACCACCAAAAGAAAGCTCTATTTGTGGGGAAATAAAGGACGCCAACTGTGTTTGTGAGCCACGTTGCACGACCGCGCAGTCGTCGGTTAAAGCGACGCAGTGCCGAATCACAGAAAACTGGCCGGGTCCTTTACCTGCCTTAAGGTCCGGGTCTTAAGTGGTTAAAGGCAGTGAAACTGATCGAATCACCTGTGCAAAATAACGGAAAGTCTGAAAACATGACCTGTTGGGGGCGCCTTGAGGACTGGAATTGAGAAACGCTGCGTCAAGCAAGCTCCGGCAGGCAGTGGAGGACAGAAAAGCCCGGCGCACACCGCGGGCCATGAGGTCACCAAGAGTCGGACGCGACTAAACAACAACAAATTCGCACCTTGCAGGACGCGACGCGCTCCTCCCAATCTAGCAATGATCTTCATAGTATTAGATATATAGGAAAACGGAGTGTAAAACTTAACAGCAAATCATCCCTTACATTGTAAACACATTACCTTCTTCTCTTCTCTGTAAACATTTCCTGCAACGAGAGCAAAACGTAAACATTTAGACAATACGGCAACATTTCACTTTCCACTCATGTAAAATAATCAGTATATATAAAACAGGGGCCAGACTTATATAGGACTATATGGCCAAGAGTCTGCGGACACCCGACCATCGCACCCCCTCTACTTGTTTAACCGATTGCCGACCAGCGCACGCCGATGTACGTCGGCACAATGGCACGGGCAGGCAAATGGGCGTACCGGTTGGGGTTAGGGGTTTCCCATTGAAGAATAAGGCTAGGACTCAGGAATTGGAACAGGGACCTCCCCCAGAGGTCAAAGGCGGGTTCCCAAAGGTCACGGCCGACCCACCCCCCCACCAAAGTGTACCGCCTACCCCAACTAAGTCGAGGAATGAACAAGTCGGGGACAGCGTCTCGTGAGTGTGCCCGCAGGTCCCGCCGCGTTCCTTCATGAGTGCGCCCGTGGGTCCCAGGAACTCGATTGCGGTCGGCAAAGGCAGAACAAGGCATTCCCCTGTTCTGCCTAGTGACACGTCAGGGATCTACTGTTCCCTGTCACTGGTAGCTCCTCCCCCGACAGTAAGGCTGCATTCACACCTAGGCGACAAAACGCCTGAAGCGCGACGCTCGATACGCTGGAGGGGCGAATTTGCATTGATGTCTATGAGATGGTTCACATCTCACGCCGAAACGCTGTACGCCTGAAAACAAGTCCCGAACCCTTTTTTTCAGGCGGCATTGGCGTTCGGGCATAGACATCAATGTTAATTCTTTGTAAAGAAAAAAAAAAAAAAGGTAAACTAATCGCGGCAAAATACGCAGCGTACGCGGCGTTACAATGTGAATGCAGCCTTAGAATCACTCCCTAGGACACACTTAACCCCTTCAGTGCCACTTACTGGCTAACCCCTTCACTGCCAGTGTCATTTATACAGTAATCAGTGCATTTGTATAGCCCTGATCGCTGTATAAATATGAATGGTCCCAAATAGTGTCAATAAGTGTCCGCCATAATGTCGCAGTCGTGATAAAAATCGCTGATCACCGACATACAGTGAAATTTTTTATAATAAAAATGCCATAAAACTACCCCCCTATTTCGTAGACGCTATAACTTTTGCGCAAACCAATCAATAAACGCTTATTGCGATTTTTTTTGTTTACCAAAAATATGTAGAAGAATACGTATCGGCCTAAACTGAGGAAAACATATTTTTTCAAAATATTGCTTTTTTTTTCAAAATTGTCGCTGTTTTTTTGTTGTATAGCGCAAAAACTAAAAACCGCAGAGGTGATCAAATACCACCAAAAAAAAGCTCTATTTGTGGGGAAGGAAGGATGCCAATTTTGTTTGGGAGCCACGTCGCACGACCGCGCAATTGTCAGTTAAAGCAACGCCGTGCCGAATCGCAAAAGTGGCCCGGTCCTTTGGCCAGCCAATGTTCGGGGCTGAAGTGGTTTTAAAATAGATTTGGGGGGTCAAAAAGACGTCATATCTCATATTTACATACGTCGTCTCCGCCCTCCAATGCTATGGAGCTGAGCGGGGGCCGTCTTCACCTCACTCGGCTCCAGGCTTCTCGGTGGAAAGGACCCGATCGTCTCCGCCAATGGCTCTGGTAAGCGGCGGAGGTGACCAGAGCGCGACGGCTCCCGCCACCCTCCAGTGAGTCGGAGAATGGATCTGCTGGCCCCGGATGTCCAAATGGTCCGGGGCTGAAGCGGTTAAAGTCCCAATCCAGAACCATGACCATTAATCTGCAGTTGTCCGCCTTTTGTGACTTTACCATCCTCCACTCTCCTGGAAAGACTTTCCGCAAGTTTTTGGAGGGTGTCTGTGGGCATTTGTGAGGTCGGGTCCTGATGTTGGATGGGAAGACCTGGTTCACATGTTGGGCACAAAAAATAAATAAAAAACTGACTCATCATCAGCATTACAATTCACTCCAAAGCTGTTCAATAGGGATCAGGTCAGGGCTCTGTGCAGGACACTCGCGTTCCTCCACACCATCTCTTCATGGGGCTGGTGACACTCTTCTGAGAAGGCTTCCTACAAAATTAGGAGTTTTTCTGTGATATATTTCTACTTCTTCAGCCAAAGGAGCCTTTGAGGTCAGGTACTGACTTGGCTCACTATCGGCATCCCAATTCATCTTGGACATACACCAAATTTTGTAGGAAGCCTTCTCAGAAGAGTGGCACCAGCCCCATGAAGACATGGTGTGACCTTTTTTGGTGTTGAGGAACGTGAGTGTCCTGCACAGGGCCCTGACCTCATCCATACTGAACCACTTTGGGGTGAACACCGATGGTGAGGCAGGTCTTTTTGGTGCCCAATGTGAGGCTCAACATCCAACGTCATTAAGAGGGTACCTGTGATGTTGAGCCTCACATTAAACATCACAGGTACCCCCCTTAATGATGTTAGAGGTTTCCTCCATGACCTCAAACCCACTGAACACCTTTGAGATGAGAAGACCTCATCCCAAAAGGTGTTCTGTAGGGTTATGGACAGGTACTGATGTTGGATTAAAAGACCGTATACCAAAGGTCTTCCAAAAGTAGGGTTTAGGTCAGGGCTCTGTGCAGGACACTCTGTTCAGGGGTAGGCAACCTGTGGCACTCCAACTGTTGTGGAACTACATTTCCCATGAGGCATTGCAAGGCTGGAAGTTACAATTACTCCCAGAGGCATGATGGGACTTGTAGTTCTGCAGCAGCTGGAGTGCCCCAGAGCACAATTGTCTACAATGTCTTTGTATGATGGACCCTTCACCGGAGACCCCCTGAACCCCATCATTTAGATGGGGGGTCCATAGAGTGTATTATATGAAAAATGTTACGTTACAATTCGGCATTAGAACTTTTTGTGCCCTCATTGAATTTATGGGACATGGGAATAGGGTTGGTGAACATCAAATCTTGGAGTTAACCACTTGGAGCCCCCAGGCCGTCATACGACGTCCTTGACTTTGTGGTGATATCTGAATGGTTGGTGGAGCTACAGGTATTATTCAGATATTGCCGTTTTCAGCCAGCGTTTCCCTTCACCATAAGAACGATCATAATAGTGGCTGTTCCACCGCTTGATCGTTCTTACGGGCGGCACAAGGGGATGTCCCTCCGCCTGCCGCTGCCCTCCGGTGCTTCTCCGGACTCCCCGCTGCGATCGGTGAGTCGGAGAACGGACCCGCTGGCCCGGGATGCCGATCATAGAGATTTCCGGCGGACCAGATGGTCGCCGGAGTCTCTATGATCATTGGAGGAGGCCGGGCGCGATGTTATGACGTCACGCCATTAAAAAAAAAAAAAACGGCGCCGCCTCGGCTGGGAAGCCAGGATAGTTTTTTTATTTTTAAGCTTCCCAGCCTAGAGGTGAGATGTGAGGTCTTATTGACCCCTCCCCCCCCATATCTCACTGTAAAGAGGGCCTGTCATGTCATATTCCTATTACAAGGGATGTTTACATTCCTTGTAATAGGAATAAAAGTGATCAAAATGTTTTTTTTTATTGTATGTCAAAAAAATTAACAATAAAATATATATATTTTTATTTAAAGTGCCCCTGTCACCGTGAGCTTGCACGAAGAAGCAAACGCATACACCCACATATGAAAACGTGGTTCAAACCACACATGTGAGGTGTTGCCGCGAACGTTAGAGCGAGAGCAATAATTCTAGATCTAGATCTCCTCTGTAACTCAAAACATGTAACCGGTAAAAAAAAAATTAAAGCGTCGCCTATAGGGATTTTTAAGTACCGAGGTTTGGCGCCATTCCACAAGCGTTTGCACGCGACATGTTGGGAATCTATTTACTCGGCGTAACTTCATCTGTCACATTATGCAAAAAAAAAAATCCGGCATAAAAAAATCCCAAAAAAATTGCTGCGCTAGATAAAAAGTTGTAACGACCGCCATTGTATTCTCTAGGGTCTCTGCTAAAAAAAAAACATATATAGTGTTTGGGGGTTCTATGTAATTTTCTAGCAAAAAAAATATGATTTATTACATGTAGGAGCGAAGTGTCAGAATTGGCCCGGATGGGAAGGGGTTAAATCAGACTCTCGCTATCACAAGGAAGTCTCCGTTGGCTTTGTTTTCTCCCACTTACTTCTGAATTGCAAACGCCCATATAATGTGGATAAACGCCACAACATCCGCTACAATCCATATGATCAAGTAATTATCGGGATCCTGTAGGAACAAAAAAGTACAAAACGTCACGGGGAGGAACAAAAGTTAAAGGACACAAATTGGTCTTAATTATGATGTCCCAAATCAAGTGGAAGTCTCAACTTTTTATCTCTATTGTCCCCTCCCCCCCATGTTATGACGTGTAAGTGATTTTTGGTTGGAAATGCCATAAAATACCTTTTCTATGCTCCTTTCTGCTCTCCCTCTGCAGAGCTCTGTGCTAGCAGAGCAATACGTTTTTTTGTTTGGAAATACCGTAAAATACCTTTTCTATGCTCCTTTCTGCTCTCCCTCTGCAGAGCTCTGTGCTGGCAGAGCTGAGTAATACGTTTTTTGGTTGGAAATGCCGTAAAATACCTTTTCCATGCTCCTTTCTGCTCTCCCTCTGCAGTGCTCTGTGCTGGCAGAGCTGAGTAACAGCCACACCCTCATCACAAAGGCCCTCCCACAGACCTGTAATGTAGAAGAATAGGGGGGGGGTGGCAATCTTCTTCTGTAACCGGTGGCTACTCACCATCAGCCAGATGGGTCTCTTCAGGTCTTTCAGCAGATGGAAGGCGTTAGAGGTGACAGATGTGGCTCCTGCACACCACAGATGTGAGAACAGCCAGGCTTCATTCACCACAAACAGATTCACTGAAATATTATCTTTGCGGTAGGACCTGGGAACCAAGGACACGGATGGAAATTATCACCACCAGCAAGATGAACTTCTAAAATATTTAGAGCAGACCAAAACCTCAAGAGCCACCCAATTCATTGTGTCCAATTGTGGAGATTTCAACTCACTTCCTACGTCGGAGACACAACAGGAAGTGAAAGGAGATCTCTCCAAAGTCATGAAAATCCCTTAGATCGAGGATCTCAATCTGTGGCCCTCCAGCTGTTGCGAAACTACAAGTCCCATGAGGCATTGCAAGGCTGACAGTTACAAGCTTGACTTCCACAGGCAGAGGGATGATGGGACTTGTAAGTTCACAACCAGTCTGAGACCCCCTGCCTTAGACAGTTGTCTCTGGAACAGGTGTCCCCATTGAAAGATTTTCCCTCTAGTCCTGTTATGGTGACAACTGCAACGTTTTGGAATTCCCATCACTTTCTGGTGACAATAGTCACCAACACAAACAAAGTAGGGTGGATTCCACCAATGAGGACACAGAAAGTTATACAGACCTGGTGGAGGTTCAAAGTATTCCACGCCTAATCCAAAACGAAACCATAAATTGTTGGTTTTAGACAAACCTTAAGTTGAAATTGAGGCAAGTTGTCAAAAAGTGGTTATTAAAACCAGACTTGTGGGCTACCAGGGGGCTCTAGAACAATGGTTGTCGATTACGTGATAAAGGGGGCCTCAAGTGTAAAATCCAGTGATATTGTAATGCTATAAAAAGCTGCCAGAGACTGCAGACATACTACAGCAGACAAATCAGAGACTGCAGACATACTAGAGGAGATGATCAGAGACTGCAGACATACTAGAGGAGATGATCAGAGACTGCAGACATACTAGAGGAGATGATCAGAGACTGCAGACATACTAGAGGAGATGATCAGAGACTGCAGACATACTAGAGGAGATGATCAGAGACTGCAGACATAATACCGGAGATGATCACAGACTGCAGACATAGTACAGGAGACAATGAGAGACTGCAGACATACTACAGGAGACAATGAGAGACTGCAGACATACTACAGGAGACAATCAGAGACTGCAGACATACTACAGGAGACAATCAGAGACTGCAGACATACTACAGGAGACAAACAGAGACTGCAGACATAATACAGGAGACAATCAGAGACTGCAGACATAATACAGGAGACAATCAGAGACTGCAGACATACTACAGGAGACAATCAGAGACTGCAGACATACTACAGGAGACAATCAGAGACTGCAGACATACTACAGGAGACAATCAGAGACTGCAGACATACTACAGGAGACAATCAGAGACTACAGGAGACAATCAGAGACTGCAGACATACTAGAGGAGATGATCAGAGACTGCAGACATACTACAGGAGATGATCAGAGACTGCAGACATACTACAGGAGATGATCAGAGACTGCAGACATAATACAGGAGACAATCAGAGACTGCAGACATACTACAGGAGACAATCAAAGACTGCAGACATACTACAGGCAGCCCTCAAAAATTCCACTCGCCTGCTCGCATTTTGCGAGTGGAATTTAGTGCAGGGCGAGTGAGGTACAGGGACGGAGCAGGCTGACTTTCCTGGCTGAAGCGATCAGCCAGGAAACTGTCAGCCGGAGGACACAGAGCGGCATGGCTGGACTGAAGCTGCAGCCGTCTCCTCCTCACACAGCGGACATCTCCCACTGTGTTTTACGGAGCTGGGTCTGTGTTTGGCGGCTCCGTGTAACAAGGTCCCGCCCCCCTAGACCGGCTCGTGTGATAGTAGATTGATTCAGTGATCCGCCTATCACGCGAGCCGGTCTAGGGGGGCGGGATCTTGTTATGCCGAACACAGACCCAGCTCCGTAACACAGTGGGAGATGCCCGCTGTGTGTGTGAACCAGCATCAAGGCAATGGTGAGTCTAGAGTGATGGGGCAAGGTGACGCTGCATTTGATAGGGCACAGGGCACGGCGAAACTGCATTTCATGGGGCACGGCGAGGCTGCATTTCATGGGGCACAGCGAGGCTGCATTTCATGGGGCACGGCGAGGCTGCATTTCATGGGGCACGGCGAGGCTGCATTCCATGGGGCACGGCGAGGCTGCATTCCATGGGGCACGGCGAGGCTGCATTCCATGGGGCACGGCGAGGCTGCATTCCATGGGGCACGACGAGGCTGCATTCCATGGGGCACGGCGAGGCTGCATTCCATGGGGCACGGCGAAGCTGCATTTCATGGGGCACGGCGAAGCTGCATTTCATGGGGCACAGCGAGGCTGCATTTCATGGGGTACAGTGAGGCTGCATTTCATGGGGCACAGTGGAGCTGCATTTCATTGGGGAACAGTGAGGATGCATTTCATGGGCACAGTGAGGCTACACTGATATGTTTTAAGTTAATATTGTTAACGTTGTTGTTAATATTTATTTTTGGAACTTAATTCTGCTTAAAAAATTTAAATGTAATTTCATGAGCTAATTTACAAGGGCGTGTTTAGGGGCGGACTTCGGGGTCAGGCAGGGGAGGGGTTGGGTGGTGTAACTAGTGGTGAGTAACTCTTAAGGCCTGGCTAGTGGCTCAGGACTTGAAATTTGGAGCACTGCTACAGGAGATGATCAGAGACTGCAGACATAGTACAGGAGATGGTCAAAGACTGCAGACATAGTACAGGAGATGGTCAGAGACTGCAGACATGATACAGGAGATGATCAGAAACTGCAGACATAATACAGGAGATGATCAGAGACTGCAGACATAGTACAGGAGATGATCAGAGACTGCAGACATAGTACAGGAGATGATCAGAGACTGCAGACATAGTATAGGAGATGGTCAGAGACTGCAGACATAGTACATGAGATGATCAGAGACTGCAGACATTGTACAAGAGATGGTCAGAGACTGCAGACATAATACAGGAGATGATCAGAGACTGCAGACATAGTACAGGAGATCGTCCATCATATTTCTATAAAAAGAAATGATGCAATAAAAACAATGTATCCAATACACGTCACTGCGGCGGTCTCACCGGATCTCGGCCACGCTCAGATTTGTGTAGGACAGATTGACGGCGTCCAGCGTGTCGTTCTTCATTCTCTTCCTTCCATAAATCTGCCTAAATCCCGGAGCTCTCTTCATGACCTCCTCCCGGTTATCATCAGGAAGCCAAAAGATCTACCGGGAGCAGAAGATTTCATGGATTACACTGAACATCGGTGGAAACATTAATTTCTATAATCAGTCTGATCACAAAAATGTACCGTGTCTGTGGGGGGTTCAGCTGGGTGAATGTGGGGGTTCAGCTGGGTGAATGTGGGGGTCCCAGACACTCACCTCTGGAATCGTAGGCAGAGCACACACATCATTTTATTTTGTTTAATCAGCGGGTTACACAAAAAAACTGACAGATCCCCATCCATACAAGTAATGATGCCGCTGTTCTATTATAGAAGACGGGGGACTGGGAGACTAAGACGACGAGACTGGGGGATGACGAGGCTGACTGGGGAGACGAAGAGGCTGGGCGGGGTCAGACTGAAGGGGAGGTCAGATCGGAGGACTGAGAACAAAGTAAATGGCAGACTATCAGACTCACCAGCTCCTCACTGGGGGACGACGAGGCTGACTGGGGAGACGACGACAAAACTGGGGAAACTACGAGGCTGACTGGGGAGACGACGAGGCCGGCTGGGGAGACGACGAGGCCGACAGGGGGAGACGACGAGGCCGACAGGGGGAGACGACGAGGCCGACAGGGGGAGACGACGAGGCCGACAGGGGGAGACGACGAGGCCGACAGGGGGAGACGACGAGGCCGGCTGGGGAGACGACGAGGCCGGCTGGGGAGACGACGAGGCCGACAGGGGGAGACGACGAGGCCGACAGGGGGAGACGACGAGGCCGACAGGGGGAGACGACGAGGCCGACAGGTGGAGACGACGAGGCCGACTGGGGAGACGACGAGGCCGACTGGGGGGACGACGAGGCCGACTGGGGGGACGACGAGGCCGACTGGGGGGACGACGAGGCCGACTGGGGGGACGACGAGGCCGACTGGGGGGACGACGAGGCCGACTGGGGAGACGACGAGGCCGACAGGGGGAGACGACGAGGCCGACAGGGGGAGACGACGAGGCCGACAGGGGGAGACGACGAGGCCGACTGGGGGGACGACGAGGCCGACTGGAGGGACGACGAGGCCGACTGGAGGGACGACGAGGCCGACTGGAGGGACGACGAAGCCGACTGGGGGGAGGGAGGCTGACTGGGGGGGGGGGGGGACGAGGCTGACTGGGGGGTGGGGATGAGGCCGACTGGGGGGGGGGAACGAGGCTGACTGGGGGGGGGGACGAGGCTGACTGGGGAGACGACGAGGCTGACTGGGGAGACGACGAGGCTGGCTGGGGAGACGACGAGGCTGGCTGGGGAGACGACGAGGCTCACTGGGGAGACGATGAGGCTGGGCGGGGGTCAGACTGAAGGGTGAGGTGGGAGGTCAGATCGGAGTACTGAGAACAAAGTAAATGTCGGACTATCAGACTCACCAGCTCCTCACTGATGGAAGTGTTGAGTATGGCGCTCACTGTGACGTTCACAAAGCTCTCGTTGTACGGGTGCCCGGGCGGCGGCTGACGCAGATCGAATATCAGGGAAATGTTCCGGTCTCTGCATGCGTTTACAATCTCCTCCAGAGACGGGATTTTCTGTTTTTTAACCTCTTCATGGTCCGCAGCCGACAGCAAGTTGTTTGTTCCAAATGGATTTCTCTGAATAGAAGACAACAGAAAGAACATCACAATGACCATCTATTTACCCCCCCCCCCCACCCGTAACCACCATTACCGGCACTCATCACCCACCTGTAATACCCATTACCTCACCTGTGACCGGTACCGCCTCTACTCATCACCCACCTGTAATCCCCATTACCTCACCTGTGACCGGTACCGCCTCTCCTCATCACCCACCTGTAATCCCCATTACCTCACCTGTAACCGGTACCGCCTCTACTCATCACCCACCTGTAATCCCCATTACCTCACCTGTAACCGGTACCGCCTCTACTCATCACCCACCTGTAATCCCCATTACCTCACCTGTAACCGGTACCGCCTCTACTCATCACCCACCTGTAATCCCCATTACCTCACCTGTAACCGGTACCGCCTCTACTCATCACCCACCTGTAATCCCCATTACCTCACCTGTAACCGGTACCGCCTCTACTCATCACCCACCTGTAATGGTACCGGCTCTCCTCATCACCCACCTGTAATCGCCATTACCTCACCTGTGACCGGTACCGGCTCTCCTCATCACCCACCTGTAATCCCCATTACCTCACCTGTGACTGGTACCGCCTCTCATCACCCACCTGTAATCCCCATTACCTCACCTGTGACTGGTACCGCCTCTCATCACCCACCTGTAATCCCCATTACCTCACCTGTGACTGGTACCGCCTCTCATCACCCACCTGTAATTCTCTTTACCTCACCTGTGACCGGTACCGGCTCTCCTCATCATCCACCTGTAATCCCCATTATCTCACCTGTGACCGGTACCGCCTCTACTCATCACCCACCTGTAATGGTACCGGCTCTCCTCATCACCCACCTGTAATCCCCATTACCTCACCTGTGACTGGTACCGCCTCTCATCACCCACCTGTAATCCCCATTACCTCACCTGTGACTGGTACCGCCTCTCATCACCCACCTGTAATCCCCATTACCTCACCTGTGACTGGTACCGCCTCTCATCACCCACCTGTAATTCTCTTTACGTCACCTGTGACCGGTACCGGCTCTCCTCATCACCCACCTGTAATCCCCATTATCTCACCTGTGACCGGTACCGCCTCTACTCATCACCCACCTGTAATGGTACCGGCTCTCCTCATCACCCACCTGTAATCCCCATTATCTCACCTGTGACCGACACTGCCTCTCCTCATCACCCACCTGTAATGGTACCGGCTCTCCTCATCACCTACCTGTAATCCCCATTATCTCACCTGTGACCGGTACCGCCTCTACTCATCACCCACCTGTAATGGTACCGGCTCTCCTCATCACCCACCTGTAATGGTACCGGCTCTCCTCATCAACCACCTGTAATGGTACCGGCTCTCCTCATCAACCACCTGTAATCCCCATTACCTCACCTGTGACCGACACTGCCTCTCCTCATTATCCACCTGTAATCCCCTGTATGTCTGTCCCCTGTATGTATGTCCCCTGTATGTATGATGTATGTCCCCTGTATGTATGATGTATGTCCCCTGTATGTATGATGTATGTATGTACAGTATGTCCCCTGTATGTATGATGTATGTCCCCTGTATGTATGATGTCTGTCCCCTGTATGTATGATGTATGTACGATGTATGTCCCCTGTATGTATGATGTATGTCCCCTGTATGTATGATGTCTGTCCCCTGTATGTATGATGTATGTCCTCTGTATGTATGATGTATGTCCCCTGTATGTATGATGTATGTCTGTCCCCTGTATGTATGATGTATGTCCTCTGTATGTACGATGTATGTCCCCTGTATGTATGATGTATGTCCCCTGTATGTACGATGTATGTATGATGTATGTCCTCTGTATGTACGATGTATGTCCCCTGTATGTATGATGTATGTCCCCTGTATGTATGATGTATGTCCCCTGTATGTATGATGTATGTCCCCTGTATGTATGATGTATGTCCCCTGTATGTACGATGTATGTCCCCTGTATGTATGATGTATGTCCCCTGTATGTATGATGTATGTCCCCTGTATGTACGATGTATGTCCCCTGTATGTACGATGTATGTCCCCTGTATGTACGATGTATGTCCCCTGTATGTACGATGTATGTCCCCTGTATGTATGATGTATGTCCCCTGTATGTATGATGTATGTATGATGTATGTCCCCTGTATGTACGATGTATGTCCCCTGTATGTATGATGTATGTCCCCTGTATGTATGATGTATGTATGATGTATGTCCCCTGTATGTACGATGTATGTCCCCTGTATGTACGATGTATGTCCCCTGTATGTACGATGTATGTCCCCTGTATGTATGATGTATGTCCCCTGTATGTATGATGTATGTCCCCTGTATGTATGATGTATGTCCCCTGTATGTATGTCCTCTGTATGTATGATGTATGTCCTCTGTATGTATGATGTATGTCCCCTGTATGTATGTCCCCTGTATGTATGATGTCTGTCCCCTGTATGTATGATGTCTGTCCCCTGTATGTATGATGTCTGTCCCCTGTATGTATGATGTATGTCCCCTGTATGTATGATGTATGTCCCCTGTATGTACGATGTATGTCCCCTGTATGTATGATGTATGTATGATGTATGTCCCCTGTATGTATGATGTATGTATGACCCCTGTATGTATGATGTATGTCCCCTGTATGTATGATGTATGTCCCCTGTATGTATGATGTATGTCCCCTGTATGTACGATGTATGTCCCCTGTATGTATGATGTATGTATGATGTATGTCCCCTGTATGTATGATGTATGTCCCCTGTATGTATGATGTCTGTCCCCTGTATGTATGATGTCTGTCCCCTGTATGTATGATGTATGTCCCCTGTATGTATGATGTATGTCCCCTGTATGTACGATGTATGTCCCCTGTATGTACGATGTATGTCCCCTGTATGTATGATGTATGTCCTCTGTATGTATGATGTATGTCCCCTGTATGTATGATGTATGTCCCCTGTATGTATGATGTATGTCCCCTGTATGTATGATGTCTGTCCCCTGTATGTATGATGTCTGTCCCCTGTATGTATGATGTATGTCCCCTGTATGTATGATGTATGTCCCCTGTATGTATGATGTCTGTCCCCTGTATGTATGATGTATGTCCCCTGTATGTATGATGTATGTCCCCTGTATGTACGATGTATGTCCCCTGTATGTATGATGTATGTCCTCTGTATGTATGATGTCTGTCCCCTGTATGTATGATGTATGTCCCCTGTATGTATGATGTATGTCCCCTGTATGTACGATGTATGTCCCCTGTATGTATGATGTATGTATGATGTATGTCCCCTGTATGTATGATGTATGTATGATGTATGTCCCCTGTATGTATGATGTATGTCCTCTGAGTATTTTGGGGGGAAGTCAGTTTTCTATACTGGAGAACGGTCAGATTTCTCGGCTCCTGACAGATCAGTCTTTACCTCCAGGAACCAATCACCGGCGTTCAGCTTCCGGAGATCATTCCAGGTGAAGTTGGTGCAATTTTCACCGTCCCGAAACCATAACTCAGCAAATTTCTTGATGTTGGTTGTCCTCCGCAGGGTTTCATCGTGCATCAGAAACGGGATTCCATCCAAACTGAGACAGAATGAGAAGAGAGGATCAGAGACTGCAGACAGGATACAGATGAAGAGGATCAGAGACTGCAGACAGGATACAGATGAAGAGATCAGAGACAGCAGACAGGATACAGATGAAGAGGATCAGAGACTGCAGACAGGATACAGGTGAAGAGGTCAGAGACTGCAGACAGGATACAGCTGAAGAGGATCAGAGACTGCAGACAGGATACAGGTGAAGAGGTCAGAGACTGCAGACAGGATACAGCTGAAGAGATCAGAGACTGCAGACAGGATACGGATGAAGAGATCAGAGACTGCAGACAGGATACAGATGAAGAGATCAGAGACTGCAGACAGGATACAGATGAAGAGGATCAGAGACTGCAGACAGGATACAGATGAAGAGGATCAGAGACTGCAGACAGGATACAGCTGAAGGGTTTAGAGACTGCAGACAGGATACAGATGAAGAAATCAGAGATTGCAGACAGGATACAGATGAAGAGATCAGAGACTGCAGACAGGATACAGATGAAGAGGATCAGAGACTGCAGACAGGATACAGATGAAGAGATCAGAGACAGCAGACAGGATACAGATGAAGAGGATCAGAGACTGCAGACAGGATACAGATGAAGAGGATCAGAGACTGCAGACAGGATACAGATGAAGAGATCAGAGACTGCAGACAGGATACAGATGAAGAGATCAGAGACAGCATACAGATGAAGAGGATCAGAGACTGCAGACAGGATACAGGTGAAGAGATCAGAGACTGCAGACAGGATACAGATGAAGAGATCAGAGACTGCAGACAGGATACGGATGAAGAGGATCAGAGACTGCAGACAGGATACAGATGAAGAGGATCAGAGACTGCAGACAGGATACAGATGAAGAGGATCAGAGACTGCAGACAGGATACAGATGAAGAGGATCAGAGACTGCAGACAGGATACAGATGAAGAGATCAGAGACTGCAGACAGGATACGGATGAAGAGGATCAGAGACTGCAGACAGGATACAGATGAAGAGGATCAGAGACTGCAGACAGGATACAGATGAAGAGGATCAGAGACTGCAGACAGGATACAGATGAAGAGGATCAGAGACTGCAGACAGGATACAGATGAAGAGATCAGAGACTGCAGACCGGATACGGATGAAGAGGATCAGAGACTGCAGACCGGATACAGATGAAGAGGATCAGAGACTGCAGACAGGATACAGATGAAGAGGATCAGAGACTGCAGACAGGATACAGATGAAGAGGATCAGAGACTGCAGACAGGATACGGATGAAGAGATCAGAGACTGCAGACAGGATACAGATGAAGAGGATCAGAGACTGCAGACAGGATACAGATGAAGAGGATCAGAGACTGCAGACAGGATACGGATGAAGAGATCAGAGACTGCAGACAGGATACGGATGAAGAGGATCAGAGACTGCAGACAGGATACGGATGAAGAGATCAGAGACTGCAGACAGGATACGGATGAAGAGGATCAGAGACTGCAGACAGGATACGGATGAAGAGATCAGAGACTGCAGACAGGATACGGATGAAGAGGATCAGAGACTGCAGACAGGATACGGATGAAGAGATCAGAGACTGCAGACAGGATACAGATGAAGAGATCAGAGACTGCAGACAGGATACAGATGAAGAGATCAGAGACTGCAGACAGGATACAGATGAAGAGGATCAGAGACTGCAGACAGGATACAGATGAAGAGATCAGAGACTGCAGACAGGATACAGATGAAGAGGATCAGAGACTGCAGACAGGATACGGATGAAGAGGATCAGAGACTGCAGACAGGATACGGATGAAGAGATCAGAGACTGCAGACAGGATACAGATGAAGAGATCAGAGACTGCAGACAGGATACAGATGAAGAGGATCAGAGACTGCAGACAGGATACGGATGAAGAGGATCAGAGACTGCAGACAGGATACGGATGAAGAGGATCAGAGACTGCAGACAGGATACAGCTGAAGAGAAGCTCCTCCTCTCACCTCACACTGACGTCCGTCTCAAACACGGTTCCTCCGGATTCCACCATCTTCTGGAAGGACATCATTGTATTTTCTGGAGCCAACTGTAATATAAAAGGAGCTGATCACCCGGAATCCTCCAATCAGAGGCCTGAGCTAGATTGGAGTCTATGGGGGGGGGGGTTTGTACCCGGACATCACCCTCTGACCAGCTTTATAGAATAAGCCCCGCCCCATTCTCCTCCCGAAGCTTACCATTGGTGCTCCCCGATGTCCTATAATCTTGGGTTTGGGGTGGAGGTCAGACGCCTTCATGACGCAGGGCGACGCGGTGAAGATGGGACTCACAAACAACGCGCAGACCAGGAGGACGTACATCACCAGGACCAGACCCTTCAATACTGACAAGAGAAGAAGACGAGAGGCGGACATGTTCATTCCCACAAACCTTTCACTAGTCCGATTATCCGACAAGAAGGACAATAGTAGCAAATTTTATTAAATCCGGAATAAGAAAACAAAATTTCAATTCGAATCGTTTTCAAATCAAATTAGAATTTCTAAAGAGAATAAAATAGAAAAGAAAAGAAAAACAAAATCGTATTGAAATACATTTGGCAGAATAAAAAAGCGAGAGTGAGTAACGCGGGCCGTACACGGGTCGAATTTCCAAAAATATTTCTTTTCAAAATCAGAAAGTTCGTGATCCGATGACGCCACCATTGATTTTCGAAATTCAGCCGAAAAAACATTCATGTTGCCGGGAATATTCGTTTCCAGTGGCGGTGCGTCTATAGAGGGCGCTGGAGCGCCGCCCCCTCTGGCTCTCGCACCGCCACTGAATAACATAGATTTGTGAAACATGGAAATCGATGGGACAGCCGCACTCCGGATAGTTGTCTTTATTGATAAAAGCAAGAAATGTACATCCAAAGATACAGTCACATAAGGGGACAGCCGACGCGTTTCGCACACAATTAGTGCTTAGTCATGGCTGATGTACAATTAAAACATGATAAAATATATATGGTATATGCACCGACCATGTGATCCCCCTCCACCAATCATAGAGGTGAACCAATGGATGAAAAGGTCATCCAAATTAGATTAGTGATGGAGATCACATGTGAACAACAAGCAACAAATGCAAACGTGAATATAAAGGTCCAGGGTATATAGCTATTAGAAAGCATATTGATATTGTATATATATATATAGTACAATCTATGTGAACATGTCCTCTACCTAGGCCATCAATGTGGGCAAGGAAAGAGAAAAATGTGAAGTGGAGAAAGATAGATACATAAATATATACACAAATGTAAATAAATATATATATAAATGTGTAAAAATAGTGTACATCATTTAGATGCGTGAGTTTGCATCTAAATTATAAAGATTTCTCTGTTACCTTTTCCCTTCGTTTCCCAGAAATATCCGGCGAGTACCCAGGCCAAGGCCGACACCCCGATCACCGCGCCGATGTGCAGGAACGGACTGGTCGCCTGCGGAGGAAGAGAAGGGGGAGGGGTTCTATAAATGGCCACAGTGAGACATTTTACATAGAAAAGTCAAATCTGATAAAAAAAACTCCTGACTCCTCCCCCAGGGAAACCTCCTGAACCCTCCCTCCCCAGGGAAAACCTCCAGACTCCTCCCCCAGGGAAACCTCCTGAACCCTCCCTCCCCAGGGAAAACCTCCAGACTCCTCCCCCATGGAAACCTCCTGAACCCTCCCTCCCCAGGGAAAACCTCCAGACTCCTCCCCCAGGGAAACCTCCTGAACCCTCCCTCCCCAGGGAAAACCTCCAGACTCCTCCCCCAGGGAAACCTCCTAACCCCTCCCTCCCCAGGGAAAACCTCCAGACTCCTCCCCCAGGGAAACCTCCTGAACCCTCCCTCCCCAGGGAAAACCTCCAGACTCCTCCCCCAGGGAAACCTCCTGAACCCTCCCTCCCCAGGGAAAACCTCCAGACTCCTCCCCCAGGAAAACCTCCAGACTCCTCCCCTTAACAAACCCTCCAAACTCCCCCCCCCCCAGAAAAAACTCCAAACTCCCCCCCCCCAGAAAAACCTCCAGACTCCCCCCCCCCAATAACACCTTCTGACCCCCCTTGCTCCCAGGAAAACCTAACCCCCCCCCCCCCCAAATCCCCCTCTGACCCCCCCCCCTCGCTCCCAGGGAAATCTTCTGACCCCTCCCCCCAGGAAAACCTCCTCCCCTGCTAGGAATACCTCCTAACCCCCCCCCCCCTCAAGAACACCATCTGACCCCTCCCCCCAGGAAAACCTCCTGACTCCTCCCCCCAAGAACACCTACTGACCCCCCCTCGCTCCCAGGAAAACCTCTTGACTCCTCCCCTGCTAGGAATACCTCCTAACCCCCCCCCCTCAAGAACACCTTCTGACCCCTCCCCCCAGGAAAACCTCCTGACTCCTCCCCCCAAGAACACCTACTGACCCCCCCTCGCTCCCAGGAAAACCTCCTGACTCCTCCCCTGCTAGGAATACCTCCTAACCCCCCCCTCAAGAACACCTTCTGACCCCTCCCCCCAGGAAAACCTCCTGCCCCACCTGCACTCACAGTATGTCCTCAGTCCTATGGATTGAGTGGCATCCAGGGCGTCCTTCCATCCGGGAGACTGAGGACATCTTGTGGAAGAAAACGATACTGCAGGGGACAGACACTCCCCCCCCCCCCCATAAACAGGAGATAAACGCACAGAAGTGATCAGGTCTGCGGTTGGGGGAGGGGAATGAAGACGCGCGCGGTGCGCGACTCCTCATAGCACAGAATGCCGTCCTCCATACAGCCAGCCAGAGAGGGGAGGAGCCATAATATCCCGATCTCTACAATCTCCTCCTCCTCCCGACACTCACATCATTTCTAAAGTCATAAAGTGTAAATCTGCAACTTTCATTACAATGACTCCCCCCCCGGTGATCCCGCCATGGAGGAGGTCACTTCCTGTTATGGTGACAACACCCTGTCCTTGCCTCCCTATTCTTCTCCTGTGTTGTCACCCCGACACATGATGGAGACTTCAAGTGGTCCTCTCAGCACACAGACTCCCCCCCGGTGATCCCGCCACGGAGGAGGTCACTTCCTGTTATGGTGACAACACCCTGTCCTTGCCTCCCTATTCTTCTCCTGTGTTGTCACCCCGACACATGATGGAGACTTCAAGTGGTCCTCTCAGCACACAGACTCCCCCCCGGTGATCCCGCCATGGAGGAGGTCACTTCCTGTTATGGTGACAACACCCTGTCCTTGCCTCCCTATTCTTCTCCTGTGTTGTCACCCCGACACAACGACTCCTTATGGAGACTTCAAGTGGTCCTCTCAGCACACAGACTCCCCCCCGGTGATCCCGCCATGGAGGAGGTCACTTCCTGTTATGGTGACAACGCCCTGACCTTGTCTCCCTATTCTTCTCCTGTGTTGTCACCCCGACACATGGACTCCTGATGGAGACTTCAAGTGTTCCTCTCAGCACACAGACTCCCCCCGGTGATCCCGCCATGGAGAAGGTCACTTCCTGTTATGGTGACAACACCCTGTCCTTGCCTCCCTATTCTTCTCCTGTGTTGTCACCCCGACACAACGACTCCTGATGGAGACTTCAAGTGTTCCTCTCAGCACACAGACTCCCCCCCGGTGATCCCGCCATGGAGGAGGTCACTTCCTGTTATGGTGACAACGCCCTGACCTTGCCTCCCTATTCTTCTCCTGTGTTGTCACCCCGACACATGATGGAGACTTCAAGTGGTCCTCTCAGCACACAGACTCCCCCCCGGTGATCCCGCCATGGAGGAGGTCACTTCCTGTTATGGTGACAACGCCCTGACCTTGTCTCCCTATTCTTCTCCTGTGTTGTCACCCCGACACATGGACTCCTGATGGAGACTTCAAGTGTTCCTCTCAGCACACAGACTCCCCCCGGTGATCCCGCCATGGAGAAGGTCACTTCCTGTTATGGTGACAACACCCTGTCCTTGCCTCCCTATTCTTCTCCTGTGTTGTCACCCCGACACAACGACTCCTGATGGAGACTTCAAGTGTTCCTCTCAGCACACAGACTCCCCCCCGGTGATCCCGCCATGGAGGAGGTCACTTCCTGTTATGGTGACACCACCCTGTCCTTGTCTCCCAGGGGCTGGTTGGTTGTTTTTCTTCCCCCGAGACGGAATTTAATTGTCTTCTGATGTTTTCATTTGTTGCCAAAATTCACAGAACAAAAAACACCAAAATTAGAATACAAAATAAATTCTTTATTGTCCCCCAGAGGGGGCGCCGACCTCACGTGTCCCCCCGACATCTACCAAAAGTAAGTACACCCCTTGTATCCTTTCATGTGACAACACTGGAGAAATGACACTTTGTATCTACAATGTTGTGTAGTGAGTGTACATGGGGGGGGGGGGGGGGGAGGGGTGTACACGGGGGGGGGGGGGGGGGAGGAGTGTACAGCTTGTATAACAAATAACACAACACACAGCCATTCATGTCTAAACCGCTGGCAACAAAAGTGAGGACACCCCCTGAGTGAAAAATGTCCAAATTGGGCCCAAAGTGTAAATATTTTGTGTGGCCGCCATTATTTTTAACCCTCTTGGGCATGGAGGTCACAGGTTGCCACTGGAGTCCTCTTCCCCTCCCCCATGATGACATCACGGAGCTGGTGGATGTTGGAGATCTTGCGCTCCTCCCCCTTCCCCCCCACAGATGATTAATAGGGTTCAGGTCTGGAGACATGCTTGGCCCGTCCATCACCTTCACCCTCAGCTACTTTAGCAAGGCAGTGGTGGTCTTGGAGGTGTGTTTGGGGTGGTTATCATGTTGGAATACTACCCTGCGGCCCAGTCTCTGAAGGGAGGGGATCATGCTCTGCTTCAGTATGTCACAGTACATGTCGGCATTCATGGTCCCCTCAATGATCTGTAGCCCCCCAGTGCCGGCAGCACTCATGCAGCCCCAGACCATGCCCCTCCCCCCACCATGCCTGACTGTAGGGAAGACACACTTGTCTTTGTCCTCCTCACCTGGCCCCTCCCCCCACACACGCCTGACACCATCTGACACCAAATACCTTTATCTTGTCTCATCAGACCACAGGACGGGGTTTCAGTAATCCATGTCCTTAGTCTGCTTGTCTTCAGCAAACTGATTGCGGCTCTTTCCTGTGCATCATCTTTAGAAGAGGCTTCCTCCTGGGACGACCAATTTGATGCAGTGTGCGGCGTATGGTCTGAGCACTGACAGGCTGACCCCTCCCCCCTCTGCAGCAATGCTGGCAGCACTCATACGTCTATTTCACAAAGACGACCTCTGGATATGACGCTGATCACATGACCTCAACTTCTATGGTGGAACATGGCGAGGCGGGGGAGGGGAACCCGTCCTGTTATACCGCTGGATGGTCTTGGCCACTGTGCTGCAGATCAGTCTCAGGGTCTCAGCGATCTTCTTATCTCCTCGGCCATCTTTATGTAGAGACGCAATTTGGACATTTTCACTTAGGGGTGTCCTCACTTTTGTTGCCAGCGGTTTAGACATTAACCGCTTAAGGACCGCCTCCTGCACATATACGTCCGCAGAATGGCACGGCTGGGCACAAGCACGTACAGGTACGTCGCCTTTAAGAGCCCAGCCGCAGGTCACGCACGCACACGCACCCCTGGTCCGAAGCGCCGTGACCACGGGCGCGGGACCCACGGACCCGATTGCCGCCGGAGTCCCGCGATCGGTCTCAGGAGCAGAACGGGGAGAGGTGAGTGTAAACACAGCTTCCCCGTTCTTCACTGTGGCAGTGTCATCGATCGTGTGTTCCCTGATATTGGAAAAGGCGATCAATGACGTCACACGTCCAGCCACACCCCCCTACAGTTAGAAACACATACGAGGTCACACTTAACCCCTACAGCGCCCCCCTAGTGGTTAACTCCCAAACTGCAATTGTCATTTTCACAGTAATCAGTGCATTTTTATAGCACTTTTCGCTGTGAAAATGACAATGGTCCCAAAAATGTGTCAAAATTGTCCGAAGTGTTCGCCATAATGTCGCAGTCACAGAAAAAAATCGCTGATCGCCGCCATTAGTAGTAAAAAAATGTTTTTTATAAAAATGCAATAAAACTATCCCCTATTTTGTAAACGCTATAAATTTTGCGCAAACCAACCGATAAATGCTTATTGCGATTTTTTTTTACCAAAAATGTGTAGAAGAATACGTATCGCCCTAAACTGAGGAAAAAAAAGTTTTTTTATATATTTTTTGGGGATATTTATTATAGAAAAAAGTAAAAAATATTGCATTTTTTTCAAAATTGTCGCTCTATTTTTGTTTATAGCGCAAAAAATAAAAACCGCAGATGTGATCAAATACCACCAAAAGAAAGCTCTATTTGTGGGGAAAAAAGGACGCCAATTTTGTTTGGGAGCCACGTCGCACGACCGCGCAATTGTCAGTTAAAGAGACGCAGTGCCGAATCGCAAAAACTGGCCGGGTCCTTTACCTGCATAATGGTCCGGGTCTTAAGTGGTTAATGGCTGTGTGTTGAGTTATTTGTTATACAAGCTGTACACTCCCCCCCCCCCCCCCCGTACACTCACTACACAACACTGTAGACACAAAGGGCCAGATTCACAGTGGAGATACTCCGTCGTATCCCTGTTCCTATCTATGCGGCCGGTTCATAGAATCAGTTACGCATAGATATCCAGAAGATCCGACAGGTGTAATTGTTTTACACTGTTGGATCTTAGGATGCAGTACCGCGGCCGCCGCTGGGGGGAGTTCGCGTTGCAAACCAGCGTCGGGTATGAAAATTAGGAGTTACGGCGATTCCCGACGGATTTTCGCGTTCGCTACGTCGCCGCTAGTCTAGTTTCCCGTCGCAAAGTTAGTAGTTTTTTTTTGGTGCCCTAACTTTACACAGCAATCGTATTGTTGTCTAAAGTATGGCCGTCGTTCCCGCGTCGAAATTTAAAAAATATTGTCGTTTGCGTAAGCCGTCCGGGAATACGGAATTACGCTACGCGCGTCGCCGTTCGAAAAAAAATGACGTCACGGCGCGCAATGCACGACGGGAGTTCGGAAACGGAGCATGCGCGGCAGGTCCGGCGCGGGAGCGCGCCTAATTTAAATGGCACACGCCCCATTTAAATTGGCCCACCTTGCGCCGGAGGCCGCCGGCGTAGGTTTTCATCGCAAGTGCTTGGTGAATCAGGCACTTGCGATGAAAAATTGCGGCGGTGTAACGTATCTACGATACGTTACGCCGCCGCTCTTCTATGTGAATCTGGGCCAAAGTGTCATTTCTTCAGTGTTGTCACATGAAAAAGATACAAGAAAGGTGACTGAGGGGTGTACTTACTTTTGTCAGATACTGTTATATATATATATATATATATATATATATATATATAAAATAATAACTAATAGTAAAAAAAATATAATAATAATAATAAAAAAATTGAAAAATCTAATATTAAAGTAATTAAAAAAAAAGAAAGAGAAAAATTAAAGAATGTTAATAAAATATAAAAAAAATAAGAAATAATAAAAAAAAAAAAAAAAATTATTATTATTATTATTATTATTATTAAAAATAAAAAAATGTCAGAATGTTAATAAAATAATAACAATAATCGGCAGGAAAAGCGCAGAGCTCCGCGGCCACGCCCTCCGCACCCTCTTGTAAGATTTGCAAATAGTTTATTGGACGAGATTTGAGGGCAGAACTCGTCTCCTGGAGGAACAACAACATTCGTGCAAATGGAAAAAAAAAAAATCACGCAATGGTTTTTGTGAAAAGAAAACCAAAACCGCAGATTGTTTGCGATATTCTGCGTGTGATAACAGAAAGTATAAAGATGTGATCTGATTGGTGGCAGACTGGCTACTGGAAGGCCCTCTGATTGGCTCTCAGGAATGTTTATTGCCCGAGGCTCAGAGTGTCAGAAACAGAAAGTGTACAGAATGTGCGCGGCGATGCGGGAAGGCGGGGGAGGGGAGGGCGAGGCGATGCGGGAGGGCGCGGCTCAGCGCCGGGAGATATGGAGGAATTTGGTTTTGCTACAATTGATTGACATGAACAGGTAGAACCCCCCCCTCCCCCGTCCTGTACTAAATTCTCAGGTAGACTGACGGCGTGACGCACATCGCTGTGACATCACAGATCATCCGAAGCTGAACTCCAGAGAAACAAGGAATGTGAATGTCGCAGTGAGGTTCCATATTTTTAGGGGTGAAGCTCCTCCCCTTTTCATTTACAAACATTTTATCAAAATTCAGAAATGTAACTAAAATCTTCGGCTTTCTGCGATTTTTTGGAGAAAATGAAAAACGCAAATTTTGCTCATTCAAAAAAAGAAAAAAAAATTACCTGCAAGGAGATCGCCACCGCCGCCCATTCGATCTTCCACTTTATATCCAAACCGATCATTCCCAGAGAGACCAGCGCGGCGCAGAATATGATCAGAACCTGCGCAGGAAAACACAGAATTCTGGGTAAAAATATTCCGAACGTTCCGCCCGCCTTCCACCTTCTACGAGCCTCACCTTATGTACGCAGTGCAGTCTGAGGGGCCGAGCGCACACCACCAGGACCATAGAGAGGAGCTATAGAAGGGAAACAGGAGACCGTGAGAGCCGAAATCTCAATTCACATTCACCAGCAACACGTCCGCTCCACACTCCTCCCACTGACACCAATGATGGGACACTATTCCTCCCACTGACACCAATGATGGGACACTATTCCTCCCACTGACACCAATGATGGGACACTATTCCCCCCACTGACACCAATGATGGGACACTATTCCTCCCACTGACACCAATGATGGGACACTATTCCTCCCACTGACACCAATGATGGGACACTATTCCTCCCACTGACACCAATGATGGGACACTATTCCTCCCACCGACACCAATGATGGGACACCATTCCCCCCACTGACACCAATGATGGGACACTATTCCTCCCACTGACACCAATGATGGGACACTATTCCTCCCACTGACACCAATGATGGGACACTATTCCTCCCACTGACACCAATGATGGGACACTATTCCTCCCACTGACACCAATGATGGGACACTATTCCTCTCACTGACACCAATGATGGGACACTATTCCCCCCACTGACACCAATGATGGGACACTATTCCTCCCACTGACACCAATGATGGGACACCATTCCTCCCACTGACACCAATGATGGGACACCATTCCCCCCACTGACACCAATGATGGGACACTATTCCTCCCACTGACACCAATGATGGGGCACCATTCCCCCCACTGACACCAATGATGGGACACTATTCCTCCCACTGACACCAATGATGGGACACTATTCCTCCCACTGACACCAATGATGGGACACTATTCCTTCCTACTCTATTTCCTATGTCCACAGTCTGGCCCACTTTAAGTTCGAAGGACAGTAAAGTGGCCCCTTGTTTAGAAAGTTTGGAGCCCCCCCCCCGATCGTCGATCCCATTGTCTGTACATACCACCAGGAGCGCACAATACGAGAGAAGGATGGCCGCCACGATTATCAACACTACAGACCAGTCCTGCCAACAGCCGAGGAGGCGGAAGATTTCCCTGCAGGAAAAAGATGGAGAATTTGTTAGACAGTTTCCCTCGCATGACTGCATGCCGTGTCCATATTCTTCCCCGAACCCAGCACACTAATGTGACAATACCGACTTCAATAAGAAGTCATCACGTGGCAACACCCTCTCTTCTACTCCCCTGATTGGCTCGTCTAGTGTATGTGAAGAAGGGGGTGTGGCTGTTACTCAGCTCCGCCTGTACAGAGCTCTGCAGTGTGAGGACGGGAAGCGGCATTTCCACCGAGAAGACACAATGGGGGGCAAAAAATAAATACATACAAATTGTACTGAATGCGGATGGATGGTGGGGGGGGGGGAGGGGGTGGGGGGGAGGGGAGGTTGTGGTGGAGGGGGGGGGGGGGGTGGGGGTGGGGGGGTGTGGAGGGGAGGTGGTGGGGGGGAGGGGGTAAAACTTACTCATTGAAGTTGTGGATGTCATTCCTTAGGATCAGCGTTATATACATCCAGATCATTGTGAAGAAGAAGATCAGGAAGATCAGCAGGACCCAAATACACTCACACTGCAACACAATAAACAATAATAATTCAGAAATGTTACATTGTTATACATACAATAAGAAGAAGAAGTTTTGATGGCGAATCTTCCCAGAAATCGCATGACATAGAGGACCGCCCACAGCGCAACAATTCATAGAAGTCCCTCCCTCTAGAAGCCTGATGTAAAATGATAATTGGTGGAGAACATTACTGTCCTTCCTCTAGCCAAAAATGAGTTGGTAAAACAAGACTTACCCTCCCCCACCGAAACACACCGACAATGGCACCAGCGACGACACCGGCACCAGCGACGACACCGGCACCAGCGACGACACCGGCACCAGCGACGACACCGGCACCAGCGACGACACCGGCACCAGCGACGACACCGGCACCAACGACGACACCGGCACCAACGACGACACTGGCACCAACGACGACACTGGCACCGACACCAACAATGACACCGACACCAACAATGACACCGACACCAACGACGACACCGGCACCAACGACGACACCGACACCAACGACGACACCGACACCAACGACGACACCGGCACCAGCGACGACACCGGCACCAGCGACGACACCGGCACCAGCGACGACACCGGCACCAGCGACGACACCGGCACCAACGACGACACCGGCACCAACGACGACACCGACACCAACGACGACACCGGCACCAGCGACGACACCGGCACCAGCGACGACACCGGCACCAACGACGACACCGGCACCAACGACGACACCGGCACCAACGACGACACCGACACCAACGACGACACCGACACCAGCGACGACACCGGCACCAGCGACGACACCGGCACCAGCGACGACACCGGCACCAGCGACGACACCGGCACCAGCGACGACACCGGCACCAGCGACGACACCGGCACCAGCGACGACACCGGCACCAGCGACGACACCGGCACCAACGACGACACCGACGCCAACAATGACACCGACGCCAACAATGACACCGACACCAACAATGACACCGACACCAACAATGACACCGACACCAACAATGACACCGACACCAACGACGACACTGGCACCAACACCAACAATGACACCAACAATGACACCGACACCAACGACGACACCGGCACCAACGACGACACCGACACCAACGACGACACCGACACCAACGACGACACCAACAATGACACCGGCACCAACGACGACACTGGCACCAACACCAACAATGACACCGACACCAACAATGACACCGACACCAACGACGACACCGGCACCAGCGACGACACCGGCACCAGCGACGACACCGGCACCAGCGACGACACCGGCACCAGCGACGACACCGGCACCAGCGACGACACCGGCACCAGCGACGACACCGGCACCAGCGACGACACCGGCACCAGCGACGACACCGGCACCAACGATGACACCGACACCAACAATGACACCGACACCAACAATGACACCGACACCAACGATGACACCGACACCAACGATGACACCGACACCAACGATGACACCGACACCAACAATGACACCGACACCAACAATGACACCGACACCAACGATGACACCGACACCAACAATGACACCGACACCAACGATGACACCGACACCAACGATGACACCGACACCAACGATGACACCGACACCAACGATGACACCGACACCAACGATGACACCGACAAAGACACCGACACCAACGATGACACCAACAATGACACCGACACCGACAATGACACCAACAATGACACCGACACCAACAAGGACACCAACGATGACACCGACACCAACGATGACACCGACACCAACGATGACACCGACACCAACGATGACACCGACACCAACAATGACACCGACACCAACAATGACACCGACACCAACGATGACACCGACACCAACGATGACACCGACACCAACGATGACACCGACACCAACGATGACACCGACACCAACGATGACACCGACACCAACGATGACACCGACACCAACGATGACACCGACAAAGACACCGACACCAACGATGACACCAACAATGACACCGACACCGACAATGACACCAACAATGACACCGACACCAACAAGGACACCAACGATGACACCGACACCAACGATGACACCGACACCAACGATGACACCGACACCAACGATGACACCGACACCAACGATGACACCGGCACCAACGATGACACCGGCACCAACGATGACACCGACACCAACGATGACACCAACGATGACACCGACACCAACGATGACACCGACACCAACGATGACACCGACACCAACGATGACACCGGCACCAACGATGACACCGACACCAACGATGACACCGACACCAACAATGACACCGGCAATGACACCGACACCAACAATGACACCGACACCAACAATGACACCGACAATGCCCGGTCCTCCGGGGGCCCTGTCCTTCTGCTCCACCCCAATTTGCTCCGGCCGCTCCTTCGGTCCCTTGTCACAGCCGGGGGCTCACACTGGTAATGCTGGAGAGAAGAGAGGGCTTGGGCGGCCGCATGGCTGGACCGTGGGACAGGAGGGGGTCTGTTTATTATGTTATACTCTATTTGTAGCTGCTGACTTTTAATAAAAACACAAAACCGAGTGGAGCTCCACTTCAAAGAATTTCCCAACTTGTAGTACAAGGAGCCTCCACTAAGGGGCCCCAGAAACACCAAAAATAACACACGTGTTCAGTATGTGCAATGCAACAGAAAACCATCGGACTGCATCCGGAAAGTATTCACAGAGCTTCACTTTTTCCCACATTATACGGCCTTATTCCAGGATAGAATAAATTCATTATTTTCACCAAAACGTGAGAGAAGTTTGCTTTAAATCTTTGCAAATTTATTAAAAATAAAAAAGGAAAAAAAATCCCACGAAATAATGACGGGTCCGAGGACCTCCTTACCACGGAGTATGAAATAACGAGGGGTCTGAGGACCCTCCTTACCACTAAGGAGTATGAAATAACGAGGGGTCTGAGGACCCTCCTTACCACTGAGGAGTATGAAATAATGACGGGTCTGAGGACCCTCCTTACCACTTGGGAGTATGAAATAATGACGGATCTGAGGACCCTCCTTACCACTTGGGAGTATGAAATAATGACGGGTCTGAGGACCCCCTTACCACTGAGTATGAAATAATGACGGATCTGAGGACCCGGCTTACCACTGAGGAGTATGAAATAATGACGGGTCTGAGGACCCCCCTTACCACTGAGGAGTATGAAATAATGACGGGTCTGAGGACCCTCCTTACCACTGAGTATGAAATAATGAGGGGTCCGAGGACCCGGCTTACCACTGAGGAGTATGAAATAATGACGGGTCTGAGGACCCTCCTTACCACTGAGTATGAAATAATGACGGGTCTGAGGACCCTCCTTACCACTGAGGAGTATGAAATAATGACGGGTCTGAGGACCCTCCTTACCACTGAGTATGAAATAATGAGGGGTCCGAGGACCCGGCTTACCACTGAGGAGTATGAAATAATGACGGGTCTGAGGACCCTCCTTACCACTGAGGAGTATGAAATAATGACGGGTCTGAGGACCCTCCTTACCATTGGGGAGTATGAAATAATGACGGGTCTGAGGACCCCCTTACCACTGAGGAGTATGAAATAATGACGGGTCTGAGGACCCCCTTACCACTGAGTATGAAATAATGACGGGTCCGAGGACCCTCCTTACCATTGGGGAGTATGAAATAATGACGGGTCTGAGGACCCCCCTTACCACTGAGGAGTATGAAATAATGACGGGTCCGAGGACCCTCCTTACCACTGAGTATGAAATAATGAGGGGTCTGAGGACTCTCCTTACCGTTGGGTTGGTCTTCTTTGCCTTTTTGCAGGAACAGCTATGGAAGCCCCCCAGGCACAGAGCGCAGGACGAGCAGAGCGTTTCCCTGGCCATCCTCTAGCCGGCGGTCCCTCGGGGGGGAGATCCTGGAAAGAAAGAGACGTTTTCACACAATTCAGCTACAAAGTAAAAAAAACAATGAAAAAAAAAGTGACTTTTGTAGGCGAGGTGTCAGTGGCAGCCAATCGCAGTCCCCGAGCGCCTCTCCAAAAGGCAGAAGGACAAGTTCTCTCTGGTAGAGAGCAAAACTATTCCAGAACAAGTTAAACCAGACTGGGAGGGTGCCGAGATAAAACTATGCAACAATAGACGAGGAAGACCCTCTCCTGTGTGTGACAATGACAAGCCGAGGAAGACCCGCGACACAGAGCGTTACCGGGAACCCGGGGGGAGGGGAGGGGGGGACCGGACCCTTGTCCTGGGGGAGCGGGGGTCAGGATAGGACTTGTGCCCCGGAGTAAGAAACGGGCAACAATACGAGAAGAACACGAGAAGAACGCGAGAAGAACACGAGAAGAAGACGGGAAGAACACGAGAAGAACGCGGGAAGAACACGAGAAGAACAAGAGAAGAATGCGAGAAGAACGTGAGAAGAACGCGAGAATAACACGAGAAGAACGTGAGAAGAACGCGAGAAGAACACGAGAAGAAGACGGGAAGAACACGAGAAGAACGCGGGAAGAACACGAGAAGAACACGGGAAGAACACGAGAAGAACACGAGAAGAACACGAGAAGAACACGAGAAGAACACGAGAAGAACACGAGAAGAACGCGAGAAGAACGCGAGAAGAACGCGAGAAGAACGCGAGAAGAACGCGGGAAGAACACGAGAAGAACACGAGAAGAACACGGGAAGAACACGAGAAGAACACGGGAAGAACACGAGAAGAACACGGGAAGAATACGGGAAGAACACGAGAAGAACACGGGAAGAACACGAGAAGAACACGGGAAGAACACGAGAAGAACACGAGAAGAACACGAGAAGAACACGGGAAGAACACGAGAAGAACACCTGTGTGTAAAAGGCTGAGAAGAACGACGTCTCAGATCACAAATCACTTTCCATAGAAGGAAAGACGGACTCATGACAGAGAGACTTCCAGTTACAATGGATGTGAAGTCAGAACTTGTCGTTAGACTTCCCCGGGAACAAGAAAAAAAGTCATTCATTATATAAAATAAATAATTTCTACATAAAAAACAAACAAAAGGAACTCAATACATAACATAAAAAAGTCAATGTATAAAATAAAGGAAGTGAATATTTACACACAAATAGAGGAACTTTCTACATAAAGAAAATGAATTCTTTATACAGAACAGAAAGGAATTTTATAAATTAAATAAATAAGGAGACTCAATAAAAGTGGTTCAATACATAAAATAAAGAGATAGACTCTATATACATAAAATAAAGAGAGAGACTCTATATACATAAAATAAAGAGATAGACTCTATATACATAAAATAAAGAGACTCTATATACATAAAATAAAGAGATAGACTCTATATACATAAAATAAAGAGATAGACTCTATATACATAAAATAAAGAGACTCTATATACATAAAATAAAGAGAGAGACTCTATACATAAAATAAAGAGATAGACTCTATACATAAAATAAAGAGATAGACTCTATACATAAAATAAAGAGATAGACTCTATACATAAAATAAAGAGATAGACTCTATACATAAAATAAAGAGATAGACTCTATATACATAAAATAAAGAGAGAGACTCTATATACATAAAATAAAGAGAGAGACTCTATATACATAAAATAAAGAGACTCACTCTATATACATAAAATAAAGAGAGAGACTCTATATACATAAAATAAAGAGAGAGACTCTATATACATAAAATAAAGAGAGAGACTCTATATACATAAAATAAAGAGAGAGACTCTATATACATAAAATAAAGAGAGAGACTCTATATACATAAAATAAAGAGAGAGACTCTATATACATAAAATAAAGAGAGAGACTCTATATACATAAAATAAAGAGAGAGACTCTATATACATAAAAGAGTGGCCCAGATTCTCAAAGGGCTTACGACGGTGCAACGCCATGTACGGCGTCGTAAGTCCTAATCTGGGCCGTCGTATCTATGCGCCTGATTCTTAGAATATCCATTAGATCCGACAGGCGTAAGGGTCTTATGCCGTCGGATCTTAAATGCATTTTTTTTTCGCCGCTAGGTGTCGCCTCCGTAGTTTTCCCCGTCGAGTATGCAAATTAGCAAAATACGCAAATTCCCTAACGTACGCGAGGTCGACGCAGTGAAGTTACGACATTTACGTTAGATTTGCGACGCGTAAAGTTTCCCCTGCTATATGAGGGGCAACCAATGTTAAGTATGGCCGTCATTCCCGCGTCGAAATGTAAAAATTTACGTCTTTTTTGTAAGTCGTCCGTGAATGGGGCTGGACGCCATTTACGTTCATGTCGAAACCAATGACGTCCTTGCGACATCATTTGGAGCAATGCACACTGGGATATTTTCAGGACGGCGCATGCGCAGTACGTTCGGCGCGGGAACGCGCCAAATTTAAGTGCTCAACGCCCCTTACCCGGCTCATTTGAATTAGGCGGGCTTGCGCCGGGTGATTTACAATACGCCGTCGCAACTTTACAGGCAAGTGCTTTGTGAATAAAGCACTTGCCTGTAAAACTTGCGGCGGCGTAAAGTAAATGAGATACGTTACGCCCACACAGACAGTTTTACGCCCAGATACGAGAATCTGGGACAGAGACTCTATATACATAAAATAAAGAGAGAGACTCGGGCCCGGATTCACGTAGAAGAGCGCATCTTTGTGCGGGCGTAACGTATCCTATTTACGTTACGCCTCCGCAACTTTGACAGGCAAGTGCCGTATTCTTAAATCAAAGTTGTGGCGGCGTAACGTAAATAGGCCGGCGTAAGCCCGCCTAATTCAAATGTGGAAGATGTGGGCGTGTGTTATGTAAATTTTATGTGACCCCGCGTAAATGCCGCTTTTTACGAACGGCGCATGCGCCATCCGTGAAAGTATCTCAGTGTGCATGCTCCAAGTTAACCCGCAAGAAGCCAATGCTTTCGACGTGAACGTAAATGACGCCCAGCCCTATTCGCGAACGACTTACGCAAACGATGTAAAACATGAAAAATTTGACGCTGTTCCGACGTCCATACTTAACATTGGTACGCCTCATATAGCAGGGGTAACTTTACGCCGGGAAAAGCCTAACGTAAACGGCGTATCTGTACTGCGTCGGCCGGGCGTACGTTCGTGAATTCGCGTATCTAGCTGATTTACATATTTCTAGGCGTAAATCAGCGCTGGTCGTATCTTAGTGAAATTTTGGCGTATCCGATTCTTTGAATCAGGCGCCAAGATACGACGGCTCAGACTCAGAGATACGCCGGCGTAACTCGTACGAGAATCTGGGCATCTATATACATAAAATAAAGAGACCTTTTCGCTTGTACGCTCCATCGGACAAATTGTTGTCGGATTTTCCGCGGACAAACGTGGGATGGCACGCTTTAAAAGTTGTCCGCCAACAATTGTGTATTGTCGGATTATCCGAGCGTGTGTGTACGCAAAACTCCAAAAAGTACAAACACGCATGCTCAGAAGCAATTCTCACCATAAACACAACAACATTAGCAGAAGTTGCCCAAAGGGTGGCCCTAAAGAGCTAAAAAAAAAAACGTTGTTTCGCGTTTGTTGGCCGACAATTATTTGCCGTTTGTATGTAAGACAAGCTCACGGCAACGCCCTTTCGGACAAAAGTCCTACGCTTTATCCGCGGAAAATCTGAGCCTGTGTATCAGGCTTAAGAGTTAAATAACGGCGCATAAAATGCGGTAAAATAACGCATGCGGTAAATCGGTGGTGAAAAGTCAATTCTCGAAAAATGTTAGCGTTAAATAATGAATGCGTTTTTTTTCGATTGTCCAGCAACTACCACTGCGCAGGGGGGGGGGGGGCAGCCTGCCGCAGTATAACAAGGTTTACTTTAACTCCTTCCCGTCCGCGCCATAGCCGAATGACAGACCTACATTGCCGGGAGGCCGTCACATGACGTCCTGCCCTCTGCACGCTCCCGGCGCGCGCTGTCAATGAGACTCGGCTGATCACAGATCCGAGTAAGGGGCCGATCATTACCACATGATCAGCTGTCAGCCAATGACAGCTGATCACGTGATGTAAACCGAAGATCGGTAAAGCCGATCAGCGACATCTGTGAAAGAGACGTCAGTCCCGAAGAGGACCTGTGCATATCAGTGCCACCTATCAATGCCCACTAGTGGTACCAATCAGTGCCACCTAGCATTGCCCATCACTGCCAGCTATCAGAGCCCATCAGTGCCGTCCATCAGGGCCAGCTATTAGTGTCGTCTATCAGGGCCCTTCAGTGCCACCCATCAGGGCCAGCTATTAGGTGCCACTGAAGGGCCCCGATAGCTTGCCCTAATGGGTGGCAATAAAAGTCCCCGATAGCTGGCACTAATGGGCACTGGTAGGTGACACTGATGTGCAACACTGAGGGACTGATTGGCACCACTGGTGGGCCCTGATAGCTGCCACTATCAGGGCCCTTCAGTGCCATCTATTAGGGCCCACCAGTGGTGCGAATCAGTGCCTCAGTGTTGCCCATCAGTGCCACCTATCAGGGCCCTTCAGTACCACCTATCAGAGCCCTTCAGTGCCATCTATCAGGGCCCACCAGTGGTGCCAATCAGTGCCTCAGTGTTGCCCATCAGCGCCACCTATCAGAGCCCTTCAGTACCAACTATCAGGACCAGTTATTAGTGCCAGATATCAGGGCCACCTACCAGTGCCCATCAGTGCCACCTATCAGGGCCAGCTATTAGTGCCCATCAGTGCAGCCTCATCAGCGTACATCAATGAAGGAGAAAAATTACCTGTTTGCAAAATTTGATAACAAAATATAAAACTGTTTTTTTGTTTTTGTTTTTTTAAACCCAGTGGTGATAAAAATATCACCAAATTAAAAGCTCAATTCGGACATTTTCACTTAGGGGTGTACTTACTTTTGTTGCCAGCGGTTTAGACATTAATGGCTGTGTGTTGAGTTATTTGTTATACAAGCTGTACACTCCTCCCCTCCCCCCTGTACACCCCTCCCCCCGTGTACACTCCTCCCCCCTGTGTACACCCCTCCCCCCCGTGTACACCCCCCCCCGTGTACACCCCTCCCCCCCGTGTACACTCCTCCCCCCCTGTACACCCCTCCCCCCCGTGTACACCCCCCCCGTGTACACTCCTCCCCCCTGTGTACACCCCTCCCCCCCGTACACTCCCCCCCCCCTGTACACCCCTCCCCCCCGTGTACACTCCTCCCCCCCGTACACCCCTCCCCCCGTGTACACCCCCCCCGTGTACACTCCTCCCCCCTGTGTACACCCCTCCCCCCCGTACACTCCCCCCCCCCCTGTATACCCCTCCCCCCGTGTACACTCCTCCCCCCCTGTACACCCCTCCCCCCGTGTACACTCCCCCCCCCCCTGTACACTCACTACACAACATTGTAGATACAAAGGGCCAGATTCACATAGATTTAGAATGGCGCAGCGTATCAGAGATACGCTACGCCACCGTATCTTACCTGGCTCTAAGTCAAATCCAGGAAGATTTCGCACCGTAAGTTACGGCGGCGTAGTGTCTCTCTCGGCGCGTAATTCAAATCGGCGGGTAGGGGGCGTGATTCATTTAAATGAAGCGCCTCCCCGCGCCGATTGAACTGCGCATGCTCCGTTTTGAAATTTCCCGCCGTGCTTTGCGTGAAATGACGTCGCAACGACGTCATTTTTTTTAACTTAGACGTGACTTACGTCCATCCCGATTCTCGGACGACTTCCGCAAAAAAAAAAAAATTCCGACGCGGGAACGACGGCCATACTTAACATGGCAAGTCTATCTATACGCCGCAAAATAGCAGCTTTAACTATACGCCGGGAAAAGCCGACTAGAGACGACGTAAGAGAATGCGACGGCCGCTCGTACGTTCGTGGATCGTCGGAAAAAGCTAATTAGCATACCCGACGTGGAAAACGACGTGAACGCCACCCAGCGGGCGCCGAAGTATTGCATCTTAGATCCGAAGGCGTACGAAGCCAGAAGCTGTCGTATCTTGGTTTGAGGATTAAAACTAAAGATACGACGCTGGAAATTTGAAAGTACGCCGGCGTATCAGTAGATAGGTCAGCGTACTCGCTCTGTGGATCTGCCCCAAAGTGTCATTTCTTCAGTGTTGTCACAAGAAAAGATTTACACAAATGTGAGGGGTGTACTTACTTTTGTCCCCCCCCCCCCCACAGATCTGTGAGGAGGAACGCCCGGCGCGCATGTTCATGTCAGCAGATCAGACATTTCCCTTTGATGAGTTTCCGCGTTTCGGGTGATAATATCTGGGGAACGCGGCGCGGGACGTCCGTCATGGTCGTTGCCGCCGGCGACACCTGTGATTGGATCTCTCAGCGGCTGAAAGATTTAACCGTTTGATGACATTTCTCCCGTCACTGTCACATTCTGTTACCAAAGGATACAATGTATCCGAATCTGTCAGAGATTGCAGCAGACCTGCGCTTGGATGCGGCGGCGGCGTTCGTTTTCAGGCTTTTTTTTAAGCCCCGAATCCGATCTGAAATCGCACGCTTTCAAAGCCGCGTCGCCGTTACTTCTTAATGGTGCGATAAATGCAGTCGCAGCAATAAAAAGGCGAGCCCCCCAGGAACGTTCCTCTATAAAAGGTGAGCGCCCCAGGAACGTTCCTCCATAAAAGCTGAGCACCCCAGGAACGTTCCTCCATAAAAGGTGAGCACCCCAGGAACGTTCCTCCATAAAAGGTGAGCACCCCAGGAACGTTCCTCCATAAAAGGTGAGCGCCCCAAGAACGTTCCTCCATAAAAGGTGAGCGGCCCAGGAACGTTCCTCTATGAAAAGGTGAGCGCCCCAGGAACGTTCCTCCATAAAAGGTGAGCGGCCCAGGAACGTTCCTCTATGAAAAGGTGAGCGCCCCAGGAACGTTCCTCTATGAAAAGGTGAGCGCCCCAGGAATGTTCCTCCATAAAAAAGGTGAGCGGCCCAGGAACGTTCCTCTATGAAAAGGTGAGCGCCCCAGGAACGTTCCTCCATAAAAGGTGAGCGCCCCATAAATGTTCCTCCATAAAAGGTGAGCGCCCCATAAATGTTCCTCCATAAAAGGTGAGCGCCCCAGGAATGTTCCTCTATGAAAAGCTTAGCACCCCAAGAATGTTCCTCCATAAAAGGTGAGCACCCCAGGAACGTTCCTCTATGAAAAGCTTAGCACCCCAAGAATGTTCCTCCATAAAAGGTGAGCGCCCCAGGAATGTTCCTCTATGAAAAGCTTAGCACCCCAAGAATGTTCCTCCATAAAAAAGGTGAGCACCCCAAGAATGTTCCTCCATAAAAGGTGAGCACCCCAAGAACACTCCTCCATAAAAGGTGAGCCCCCCAGGAATGTTCCTCCATAAAAGGTGAGCGCCCCAGGAATGTTCCTCTATGAAAAGCTTAGCACCCCAAGAATGTTCCTCCATAAAAAAGGTGAGCACCCCAAGAATGTTCCTCCATAAAAAAGGTGAGCACCCCAAGAATGTTCCTCCATAAAAAAGGTGAGCACCCCAAGAATGTTCCTCCATAAAAAAGGTGAGCACCCCAAGAATGTTCCTCCATAAAAAAGGTGAGCACCCCAAGAATGTTCCTCCATAAAAGGTGAGCACCCCAAGAACACTCCTCCATAAAAGGTGAGCCCCCCAGGAATGTTCCTCCATAAAAGGTGAGCGCCCCAGGAATGTTCCTCTATGAAAAGCTTAGCACCCCAAGAATGTTCCTCCATAAAAAAGGTGAGCACCCCAAGAATGTTCCTCCATTAAAAAGGTGAGCACCCCAAGAATGTTCCTCCATAAAAGGTGAGCACCCCAGGAACGTTCCTCCATAAAAGGTGAGCACCCCAGGAACGTTCCTCCATAAAAGGTGAGCACCCCAGGAACGTTCCTCCATAAAAGCTGAGCGCCCCGGGAATGTTCCTCTATGAAAAGCTGAGCGCCCCGGGAATGTTCATTACACTAGAATGACCTTGGATGTTTCTCTGGCAGCCCGAGGTGTCTGGAGACGGATCCTGGCTCCTGAGGTCTGGAATCTCCTGTGTCCAATTACCTCGCCAGCCCTGAATGTCAAAGGTCCGAATCTGAAGCCGACATCAATTTCCCAATCAGAACCTTAAGTGACGCTTTCCATGCAGCCAATTGGGCGATGAATTCCACCAGCAACATGCAAGTCGGAGAAACACGTTTGTGAGGGTTCCCATAGATCCAGGTCACGGTAGATCTAGTAGTAGTTGGTCTCATGGATCCAGGTCACTGTAGATCTAGTAGTAGTTGGTCTCATGGATCCAGGTCACGGTAGATCTAGTAGTAGTTGGTCTCATGGATCCAGGTCACGGTAGATCTAGTAGTAGTTGGTCTCATGGATCCAGGTCACGGTAGATCTAGTAGTAGTAGGTCTGTTGGATCCAGGTCACGGTAGATCTAGTAGTAGTTGGTCTCATAGATCCAGGTCACTGTAGATCTAGTAGTAGTTGGTCTCATGGATCCAGGTCATGGTAGATCTAGTAGTAGTTGGCCTCATGGATCCAGGTCACGGTAGATCTAGTAGTAGTTGGTCTCATGGATCCAGGTCACGGTAGATCTAGTAGTAGTTGGTCTCATGGATCCAGATCATGGTAGATCTAGTAGTAGTTGGTCTCATGGATCCAGGTCACTGTAGATCTAGTAGTAGTTGGTCTCATGGATCCAGGTCACGGTAGATCTAGTAGTAGTTGGTCTCATGGATACAGGTCACGGTAGATCTAGTAGTAGTAGGTCTGTTGGATCCAGGTCACGGTAGATCTAGTAGTAGTTGGTCTCATAGATCCAGGTCACTGTAGATCTAGTAGTAGTAGGTCTGTTGGATCCAGGTCACTGTAGATCTAGTAGTAGTTGGTCTCATGGATCCAGGTCACAGTAGATCTAGTAGTAGTTGGTCTCATGGATCCAGGTCACGGTAGATCTAGTAGTAGTTGGTCTCATGGATCCAGGTCACGGTAGATCTAGTAGTAGTTGGTCTCATGGATCCAGGTCACGGTAGATCTAGTAGTAGTTGGCCTCATGGATCCAGGTCACGGTAGATCTAGTAGTAGTTGGCCTCATGGATCCAGGTCACGGTAGATCTAGTAGTAGTTGGTCTCATGGATCCAGGTCACGGTAGATCTAGTAGTAGTTGGCCTCATGGATCCAGGTCACGGTAGATCTAGTAGTAGTTGGCCTCATGGATCCAGGTCACGGTAGATCTAGTAGTAGTTGGTCTCATGGATCCAGGTCACTGTAGATCTAGTAGTAGTTGGTCTCATAGATCCAGGTCACGGTAGATCTAGTAGTAGTTGGTCTCATGGATCCAGGTCACAGTAGATCTAGTAGTAGTTGGTCTCATGTAATACGAGGCTTTCTCCCTGGTGTGGAGAAAGCCTCTTGAGGGGGGAGGGGGCGAGCAGGAGAGTCAGGACGCCCTCTACTTTGCAGATAGAGAAAGGAGCTGTGTGTTAGTGGGTGTCCTGACACTCCTGCTCGCCCCTCCCCCCTCAAGAGGCTTTCTCCACACCAGGGAGAAAGCCTTGCATTACTGTGTGGAGTTACAGACAGAAGAACAGGAAGTGAGGATTTCTCAGAAGAAATAAGGATATTTAAAAGCAAAATGGAAGGATGAGGTAAGTGAAGGAGGACGGCACTAAGGGAAAGGAAGATATTTAGGAAAAAATATGTTTTACTTTACAACCTCTTTAAATAACCAAAACATTACCAAAATAGATCATGTAAAAATAAATAATATTAAATAACCAAAAAAAAAATTACCAATATATCTCATGTAAAAAAAAAATATATATATTAATTAACCAAAAAATTACCAAAATATCTCATGTGAAAGAAATGTTATAAAATAAAATATTACCAAAATATCTCATGTAAAAATAAATAATATTAAATTACCAAAAAATTACTAAATGATCTCATGTGAAAAAAATAATATTAAATAACCAATACATTACCAAAATATCTCATGTAAAAATAAATAATATTAAATAACTAAAACATTACCAACATATATCATGTGAAAGAAATGTTATAAAATAAAATATTACCAAAATATGTCATGTAAAAATCAATAATATTAAATAACCCAAAAAAATTACCAAGATATGTCACGTAAAAAGAAATAACTAAAAAAAAAAAAAATACCAAAATATTTCATGTAAAAGAATTAATATTAAATAACCCAAAAATTACCAAAATATATCCTGTAAAAATAAATAATATTAAATAACCAAAAAATAAATTACCAATATATCTCATGTAAAAAAAAAATTATATTAAATAACCCAAAAATTAAAAGAAATAAAATATGAAATAACCAAAACATTACCAAAATATCTCATGTGAAAGAAATAATATTAAATAACCAAAACATTACCAAAATATCTCACGTAAAAAGAAATAACTAAAAAAAAAATACCAAAATATTTCATGTAAAAGAAATAATATTAAATAACCAAAAAAAAAATTACCAAAATATATCATGTGAAAGAAATGTTATAAAATAAAATATTACCAAAATAGATCATGTAAAATAAATAATAAGACATAAAATATATAATATAACATAGATATGATATATTGGGTTATTTTACATTGTATTTCATGATTATAGTTTTGTTTATGATTTATTTTTATTAGTTTCTATTGTATTATTTATTATTGTATAAGATATATTTTGTTATTCACACACACACACATATACACCTTATATTTTATATACATATATATATATATATATTCCTCTCTTATGTTATATTATATATTTATGTTTTATTATTTTATTATTTCGTTTCCATATTTTATATGATCTATTTTTTTATTGTAT
This sequence comes from Rana temporaria, assembly GCF_905171775.1. Classification (NCBI taxonomy): domain Eukaryota; kingdom Metazoa; phylum Chordata; class Amphibia; order Anura; family Ranidae; genus Rana; species Rana temporaria. The sequence continues at coordinate 333,497 of NW_024404482.1, forward strand.
TACTTTATATTATTTGTTTTTCTATATGACATATTGTGTTATTATTTTATGTTGATTGTCAGTCACTTCCGATCTTTTCATTCTTTCCTCCCCCCCGAGTAATGAGTGGGGTGAAGGGACACGTTTTGGCAGAGGACCGGGTCCAGGATGGGTGGAAGGGGCGCCTGTGGCCCTCAGGAGACATTTATGTTCGCCGTTCGTTGATCCTCTTCGGTTCGGGTTGCCCGTTGACTCCAAAATAATTTTACCAAAATTTCCTCATTTAGCCCAAAAATTTGGGATTCAATAAAACCCTCCAATTGGCTGATCTTCACCCTGAGGACAATGCGGAGCGGAGGGTGCGCCTTATCCGGATCTCCGGTGTGAGGAATGCCGAGAGGTGCCCCCGGGCAGGGCAGGTAGGATCCTGTCACCGGAGCCAATGTACAGACGAGGCGCACCGGCGCGGGTTCAAATTTCATACCAGCCATTCAGCCGGGGGAGGGGGCGGGGTCGGGGGGGGGGGGGGGGGAATGTTCCAGCAAAAGAACTTCGTCACCCCAGAAAACTGGATTCCTCACCTTCAAGATTATTCATCCGTGTCCTCAAATCTGACCTGCGGCGCCCCCTCCAGTCTGGCACAGGTGTGGCCGCTCCTCTCCTCTGATTTCACTGCACACTGTGAGCTTCTCTATTAGAAGCTGCAGCAAGTCATTATAGAGCCCCGCCTCATTTCCTGGCTGGAGGACGCCCAGCGTCATCTAGCTCTTTCCCTGGCCCCGCCCCTTTCATTCAATTGGATCAAGTGCAGCATCACATGTTGATACAATTTCAACATTGTGAACAATTTTCAGGTGTCATTATAATGCTCCCCCGGTGATCCCGCCATGAAGGTCACTTCCTGTTATAGGGTGACAACGCTCTGTCCCTGTCTCCCGATTGTCCTCCTGTGTTGTCACCCGTCACAGGGGCTTCCTATGGAGACGACAAGCGACCATTTCAGCACACATGACACAGAGATGATCCTCTGGTGTCACCATCAGGAAACCCCCCCTTGGAAACGTCATCACCGGAGTGCATGGAGACAGGAAGTGGCTGCAAAGTGGCTGCAGGAGATCAGAAGCACTGAAATGGAACAAAGGATGGGGGAAAAAAAGCGTGAAAACAAGTGAAAAATGCAGGACTTCCTTATTGTTCCTGGTGGACGTCATATGACATCCTCATGGACGGCCGCGATCTGTCACTGGACACAGTCACTGATAACTCACTGTACCAGCCTGCTACTGTTACCATGTGATCGCTGTGACCAATCACAGCAGATCACATCACAAGTGTAAACAATGGATGGCTTCCTTTCATGCCATTCATGGTGTACACTTGTGCTGCCAGCTGCGATTTGTCGCAGTGATCACATGGTACAGGGCCAATCAAATCTGTACCAAGTGATTAGCTGTGGCCAATCACAACAATACTCACTGGATTAATCATTTTCGTTCAGTAAAAATGTTTGCTTATACCAATGAAATGCAATGTGTTACTATGGTAACAGTATATTGCTCTTAAAAAAAAAAAAAAAAAAATTTACATTTTTTTTTTCAATTACATTTTTTTCCTTTCTTTATTTTTTTACATATCGTTCGCTGCCACACCAGTTATTTGATAAAGCTGTCTTGGTGTCATTATGTAAAAATAAAAATAACAACAAATAAAATGACAACCTTAGACTGTCTACATTCAAAAAATAGGTGATTTGGGGGGTATTTGTATTGGGGGAGATTTAGGGGGTATTTGTACTGGGGGTAATTTGGGGGGTATTTGTACTGGGGGTAATTTGGGGGGTATTTGTACTGGGGGTAATTTGGGGGGTATTTGTACTGGGGGTATTGGGGAGATTTAGGGGGTATTTGTACTGGGGGAGATTTGGGGGGTATTCGTACTGGGGGAGATTTGGGGGGTATTTGTACTGGGGGAGATTTGGGGGGTATTCGTACTGGGGGAGATTTGTGGGGTATTTGTACTGTCCTGCCATTTTTGGGCCTGAGATCGGCGGTCAGTACATCAGGATTGATCGATTGATCAGATATAGATCTCATAGTGTGTGATCTCTTACAGAATAATGGACACATTTGGGTCTAAATTTATGAAGAGAATTTATTTGCAACATTTATAACAGAAACTAAAAATATGAGTTTTGTTTTTCTTCAAAATATTCCTTATTTTTTGTCTGTTTAGCAAAAAATAAGGAGGAGACAGTGCCCGGTATTGGGGGGGGGCAGGAAGGGGGGGGGGCAGTTCTGGTATTGGGGGTCAGAAAGGGGAGACAATGCCCGGTATTGGGGGGCAGGAAGGGGAGGAGACAGTGCCCGGTATTGGGGGGCAAGAAGGGGGAGACAGTGCCCGGTATTGGGGAGGCAGGAAGGGGGGAGACAGTGCCCGGTATTGGGGAGGCAGGAAGGGGGGAGACAGTGCCCGGTATTGGGGGGGGGGGAGACAGTGCCCGGTATTGGGGGGGGGAGACAGTGCCCGGTATTGGGGGGGGAGACAGTGCCCGGTATTGGGGGGGGCAGGAAGGGGGTGACAGTGCCCGGTATTGGGGGGAGGGCAGGAAGGGGGTGACAGTGCCTGGTATTGGGGGGGAGGAGACAGTGCCTGGTATTGGGGGGGGCAGGAAGGGGGTGACAGTGCCCGGTATTGGGGGGGAGGAGACAGTGCCCGGTATTGGGGGGAGGGCAGGAAGGGGGTGACAGTGCCCGGTATTGGGGGGGGGAGACAGTGCCCGGTATTAGGGGGGGAGGAAGTGCCCAGTATTGGGGGGGAAGACAGTGCCCGGTATTGGGGGGGGGGACAGTGCCCGGTATTGGGGGGGGGGGGGACAGTGGCCGGTATTGGGGGGGGGGAGACAGTGCCTGGTATTGGGGGGGGGCAGGAAGGGGGTGACAGTGCCCGGTATTGGGGGGGGGGAGACAGTGCCCGGTATTGGGGGGGGGAGACAGTGCCCGGTATTGGGGGGGAGACAGTGCCTGGTATTGGGGGGGGGGGAGGAAGGGGGTGACAGTGCCTGGTATTGGGGGGGAGGAGACAGTGCCTGGTATTGGGGGGGGGCAGGAAGGGGGTGACAGTGCCCGGTATTGGGGGGGAGGAGACAGTGCCCGGTATTGGGGGGGGGAGACAGTGCCCGGTATTGGGGGGGAGACAGTGCCTGGTATTGGGGGGGGGGCAGGAAGGGGGTGACAGTGCCTGGTATTGGGGGGGAGGAGACAGTGCCTGGTATTGGGGGGGGGCAGGAAGGGGGTGACAGTGCCCGGTATTGGGGGGGAGGAGACAGTGCCCGGTATTGGGGGGAGGGCAGGAAGGGGGTGACAGTGCCCGGTATTGGGGGGGGAGACAGTGCCCGGTATTAGGGGGGGAGGAAGTGCCCAGTATTGGGGGGAAGACAGTGCCCGGTATTGGGGGGGGGAGACAGTGCCCGGTATTGGGGGGAGGGCAGGAAGGGGGTGACAGTGCCCGGTATTGGGGGGGGAGACAGTGCCCGGTATTAGGGGGGGAGGAAGTGCCCAGTATTGGGGGGGAAGACAGTGCCCGGTATTGGGGGGGGGAGACAGTGCCCGGTATTGGGGGGGGGGAGACAGTGGCCGGTATTGGGGGGGGGAGGCAGTGCCCGGTATTGGGGGCAGGAAGGGGGAGACAATGCCCGGTATTTGGGGGGGGGGAGAGACAGTGCCCGGTATTGGGGGGACACACGGAGCAAACAGATTTCGGTCACACCGAATGCGGCTTTGAAATCGCTGCGTCTTCACTTGGAATCGTAGGATTTATGAGCCGCATGTCGGTGCGACTCGAGAAGAGACGTCAGTGCGACTTCATTCGCAGATGCTAAAAAATGAAAAAACGAGCGCAAGAATGACTTTTTCTAAATCGGTGCAGCGATTTGTTCGATCCCATCGCGGACAATAAAGTGCGATCGCACGTGTTTTTTTGACGCATTTCTGCGATGCGTTTATAAAAAAGAACAATGATGCTTTTCTTTTTGGCCAATTTGTTGTCGGGCAGATATAAAAAAAAACACATATTACAGCAAAATCGCACCGCTACTCTACTGAACCAAAAAATAAATAAAAGAATCGCCCGTTTTTCTTTTAGCGTAGGTTCACACTGATGGATTGCGGAGAAACGCAGCGAATCCTGTGCGCCCCGCATTGCAATAACAGGGGGGGGAGGGGGGGTCCATGCGATCTGCTGTGGGTCTCAATCTTAGATTCACGACACCCCCGAAACAGATTGCAAAACGCAGTGCGATCGCCAGAAACGCATTGCACGCGCGTTCACAGATGTAATATATATATAATATAAAGGGGGTCCTGCGCTATTTTGGTGCCGATGCGATAGGAGCTCAAATCGCACAGACACTGGGCTAGATTCAGGTAGCTGCGCCCATTCTTACGGCGGCGTAGCGTATCGTATTTACGCTGTGCCACCGTAAGTTAGAGAGGCAAGTGCAGTATTCGCAAAGCACTTGCCTCCTAACTTACGGGGCAAATGGGGCCGGCGTTAGCGCGCCTAATTCAAATGATGATGAGGGGGGCGTGTTTTATTCAAATTAATGGTGACCCCACGTATTTTACGTTTTTTATGAACGGCGCATGCGCCGTTCGTGAAAGAATCCCAGTGCGCATGCTCGAAATTCCGCCGCAAATCGTCATTGCTTTAGACATGAACGTAAATTACGTCCAGCCCTATTCGCGAACGAATTCACGAAAATTCAAATTTCGAAGCGGGAACGACGTCCATACTTAACATTGGCTGCGCCACCTAATAGCAGGAGTAACCTTACGCAGAAAAAGCCTGACGTAAACTACGTAAATAAATTGCGCCGGGGCGTACGTACGTTTGTGAATCGGCGTATCTAGGTAATTTGCATATTCTACGCCGAAAACAACGGAAGCGCCCCTAGCGGCCAGCGTAATATTGCACACAATTCTACGCCGCCGCATTCAAGTTACGTCGGCGGAGGAAGCCTATTTTTAAAGCGTATCTGCCTTTGTGAATCGGCGTAACGATACGCTGGCGCAAAATTCAAATTACGGCGGCGTATCTGGAGATACGCCGCCGTAAATGCTACGTGAATCTACCCCACTGTGTAAGATGTGTACAGGAATGTGACACGCACGTCTAAAAACGCACAAGTGTGAACACGGGGTTAAAAAAAAGTCCCCGACCCAAAACAAGAACGCGGCGGCTGGAAAAAATTATAAATAAATAAAAATGTCGCAGATGTGGGAAACGTCCCGCAGGAAACCATAATAAAACGCACAGGTGTGACCCAAGCCTTAGGCTGAGGGGGGGATGGTAAAACTGCGGCTGAACTATTATTACCCCCCCTCTGGAAAGTGAGAATGACCCCCCCCCCCCCCCCAGGTGTCCCCATTGGACAATTTCCTCTCTCTTCCTGTCCTGGTGACACCAGTAACATTTTGGATCCCCATCACTTCCTTTCTGACTGATCAGGACCAATAGAGAGAGGAGTGACCCCCTCCCCTCCCCCACCAATGGGGTCACAGGCAGTAGTTGCCCCCTGACAGGGGGGGTCACCCCCTCCCCCACCCACACAAAAGTATAAGTAAAGTGGGCTCCTTACCTTCAGAAGTCAGACCCTCCTCCTCCTCACATCTCCTCTGAGTCTCCAGCATCTCACAGATCCCAAAAAATCCTCCCCCTCCCCCCATTCAGGACCCCCCCCCCCCACCCCCATCAGATGGAGCTCCTCCCTCACCTGGGCACCCTCCCCCCACAATCCTGCCATGAGCTGCCTGTGTCCCCCTTTCCCTGCCCTTACCTGTCCCTTCCCCCTCCACACTGCTCCGGGTCCCCCCCATCCATCCATCCCTCCATCGGACAGACGGGCACGTGTTTCCGGGCGCCCCCCGGTGGTCTCAGGAGGGAAGTGCAGGCCACCTGGCCAGTCATTAGAGAGGATGTTGGTTCATCATCCGGAAACTTTGTAACATTTCATATCTCTGAGGGCTGGAAACATGTCAGAGAAATGAAATCCGGAAATGAAAAGGTTACTGGTGATGAAAGAATGACAAACACACTGGTCATCATGACTGGAGGGGGTGGGGGGGGGGGAAGGGTTGGGATTTTCCCTTCCAGGGCATAGGGGGCACACCGGGCATTTGCCACACAGGCCAGGGCCTGCCAAGCTGGCTGATCGCAGGGGGGTCCCCAACCCCCCCCCCCCCCGTACCTGTGGCGATGATCGGACTAACAGAGATCATAATCACTGCTGTGGAGACCCTGAAGAGGGCACACCGGGTGACCCCCCCCCCCCCCCCCCCCCGTCCTGTGCAGGGGAGGCAGAGAGTAAAAAGGGGGTACCGTGATAAGAGAGAAATTGGGGGGCATGACTGCAGGGGGCACGGTCATTAGATAGAAAAGGGGGCACAACTGCAAGGGGCACTGTGGGTAGATCAAAAACAGAGGGGGGGGGGGCGACATGACTGCAGGGGGCACTGTGATTAGAGAAAAAAATGGGGGAGGGGCACGACTGCAGGGGCACAGTGATTAGAAAGAAAATGGGGGGGCATGACTGCAGGGGGCACTGTGATTTAAGAAAAAACTGGGGGTACGACTGCAGGAGGCACTATGATTAGAGTGAAAATGGGGGGGGGGCACGACTGCAGGAGGCACTGTGATTAGAGAAAAAAATGGGGGAGGGGCACGACTGCAAGGGGCACTGTGATTAGAAAGAAAATGGGGGGCAGCCTGACTGCAAGGGGCACTGTGATTAGATCAAAATCCGGGGGGCGGCACGACTGCAGGGGCACGGTGATTAGAAAGAAAATGGGGGGGGCATGACTGCAGGGGGCACTATGATTAGATCAAAATTAGGGGGAGGGGCACGACTGCAGGGGCACGGTGATTAGAAAGAAAATGGGGGGGGCATGACTGCAGGGGGCACTGTGACTTAAGAAAAAACTGGGGGCACGACTGCAGGAGGCACTATGATTAGATCAAAATCAGGGGGGGTATGACTGCAAGGGGCACTGTGATTAGATCAAAATCAGGGGGGGGGCATGAGTGCAGGGGGCACTGTGATTAGAGAAAAAAAATGGGGGGCACGATTGCAATGATCAAAATCAGGGGGCATGACCGCAAGGGGCACGGGTATTAGATCAAAATGGGGCATTGTGAACAGAGAAAAAACGGGGGGCACGACTGCAAAGGGCACTATGATTAGAGAAAAAACAGGGGGGCATGACTACAAGGGGCAGTGTGATTAGAAAGAAAATGAGGGGGGGGGCAGCATGACTGCAGGGGGCACTGTGATTAGATCAAAATCAGGGTGGGGCATGACTGCAAAGGGCACAGTGATTAGAGAAGAAAAGGGGGGGGCAAAACTGCAAGGAGCACTATGATTAGAGAAAAAACAGGGGGGGGCATGACTGCAAGAAGCACTATGATTAGAGAGAAAACAGGGGGGGCATGACTGCAGGGGGCACTATGATTAGAGAGAAAACAGGGAGGGCATGACTGCAGGGGGCACTATGATTAGAGAGAAAACAGGGGGGGCATGACTGCAGGGGGCACTATGATTAGAGAGAAAACAGGGGGGCATGACTGCAGGGGGCACTATGATTAGAGAGAAAACAGGGGGGGCATGACTGCAAAGGGCACAGTGATTAGAGAGAAAAGGGGGGGGGCAAAACTGCAAGGAGCACTATGATTAGAGAGAAAACAGGGGGGGGCATGACTGCAGGGGGCACTATGATTAGAGAGAAAACAGGGGGGCATGACTGCAGGGGGCACTATGATTAGAGAGAAAACAGGGGGCATGACTGCAAAGGGCACAGTGATTAGAGAAAAAAGGGGGGGCAAAACTGCAAGGAGCACTATGATTAGAGAAAAAACAGGGGGGGGCATGACTGCAAGAAGCACTATGATTAGAGAGAAAACAGGGGGGCATGACTGCAGGGGGCACTATGATTAGAGAAAAAACAGGGGGGGGCATGACTGCAAGCAGCACTATGACTAGAGAGAAAACTAGGGGGCATGACTGCAGGGGGCACTATGATTAGAGAGAAAATATGGGGGGGGGCATAACTGCAGGGGGCACTATGATTAGAGAGAAAACAGGGGGGCATGACTGCAAGGGGCACTATGATTAGAGAGAAAACAGGGGGGGCATGACTGCAAGGGGCACTATGATTAGAGAGAAAACATGGGGGGGCATGACTGCAGGGGGCACTATGATTAGAGAAAAAACGTGGGGTGGGGGCATGACTGCAGGGGGCATTGTGATTAGATCAAAAATGGGGAGGGGGGCAAAAGTGCAGGGGGCACTAAGATCAGCTCCTATATAAAGGAACACAAAACAACGAGAGGGTTCAGAATTCCCAATGGGGCAGAAATCCATGAGAGTCGTGTTGTCGGATCTTTTTTTTATCTTCCAGAAGATTCCGGGAAGAATAAATCTCACAACAAGGAGACGCAATTCCAATTGGCAGTAAATTTGGATCTCAGATTTTGGAACGGCTCACGCTCTTTAAATAAAAGCCGATCTCCAAGAAAACACGACCTCTCCAGCCAAACCGCGAATACTCCCCATGTGAGCTCATGGGGGCCGCGTGAGAACGGGCCTTTGCCAGGAGGAGAAGATGGTATCAATTATGTGACGAGGGACAGAGAACGGCATGAGCAACGATCCCAAATTCTTTTCCAACAACTAGAGTATCCGAAGTGACAGAATATTAGACAGGCGATTGGCTGAATCTTCTTTGCTGATGGAGATCTGTGGAAACCATCCAAGCTTTGAGTATCCTGTCAAGAAGATTGCTACGTTTGGGGTTAGCATTTGGGGTTTAGGGTTCGGGGCCACCTCCTTTTATCTACATCGAATGTTATGTGTCCAGCTAATGTTATGATGCCTACTGGCAGGTGACAAAGGCTTTCCTGACTAGGTGGTCAGACAGAAAAGAAGCCAGGTCCTAGCAGAGGTTGAGGTAGGTGACAGCAATAGAGTAGACAGGTCCTAGCAGAGGTTGAGGTAGGTGACAGCAAGAGAGTAGACAGGTCCAGGCAGAGATTGGGGCAGGTGGCAGGAAAGAGAGTAGACAGATCCAGGCAGAGATTGGGCAAGGTAGCAGGAAAGAGAGTGGCCAGGTCCAGGCAGATGTCGAGGCAGGTGGCAGGAAAGAGAGTAGACAGGTCCAGGCAAAGATTGGGGCAGGTGGCAGGAAAGAGAGTGGCCAGGTCCAGGCAGATGTCGAGGTAGGTGGAAGGAAAGAGAGTAGACAGGTCCAGGCAGAGATTGGGGCAGGTGGCAGGAAAGAGAGTAGACAGATCCAGTCAGAGATTGGGGCAGGTGGCAGGAAAGAGAGTAGACAGGTCCAGGCAGAGATTGGGGCAGGTGGCAGGAAAGAGAGTTGACAGGTCCGGGCAGATGTCAAGGCAGGTGGCAGAGAAAAGAGTAGACAGGTCTGGGCAGATGTCGAGGCAGGTGGCAGGAAAGAGAGTAGACAGGTTCAGGCAGAGATTGGGGCAGGTAGCAGGAAAGAGAGTAGACAGATCCAGGCAGAGATTGGGGCAGGTGGCAGGAAAGAGAGTAAACAGGTCCAGGCAGAGATTGGGGCAGGTGGCAGGAAAGAGAGTTGATAGGTCAGGGCAGATGTCAAGGCAGGTGGCAGAGAAGAGAGTAGACAGGTCCAGGCAGATGTCGAGGCAGGTGGCAGGAAAGAGAGTAGACAGGTCCAGGCAGAGATTGGGGCAGGTGGCAGGAAAGAGAGTAGACAGATCCAGGCAGAGATTGGGGCAGGTGGCAGGAAAGAGAGTAGACAGGTCCAGGCAGAGATTGGGGCAGGTAGCAGAGAAGAGAGTAGACAGGTCCGGGCAGATGTCAAGGCAGGTGGCAGAGAAGAGAGTAGACAGGTCTGGGCAGATGTCTAGGCAGGTGGCAGGAAAGAGAGTAGACAGGTCCAGGCAAAGATTGGGGCAGGTGGCAGGAAAGAGAGTAGACAGGTCCAGGCAGAGATTGGGGCAGGTGGCAGGAAAGAGAGTAGACAGGTCCAGGCAGAGATTGGAGCAGGTGGAAGGAAAGAGAGTAGACAGGTCCAGGCAGAGATTGGGGAAGGTAGCAAGAAAGAGAGTGGCCAGGTCCAGGCAGATGTCAAGGCAGGTGGCAGGAATAGAGTAGACAGGTCCAGGCAGAGATTGGGGCAGGTGGCAGAGAAGAGAGTAGACAGGTCCGGGCAGATGTCAAGGCAGGTGGCAGAGAATAGAGTAGACAGGTCTGGGCAGATGTCGAGGCAGGTGGCAGGAAAGAGAGTAGACAGGTCCAGGCAGAGATTGGGGCAGGTGGCAGGAAAGAGAGTAGACAGGTCCAGGCAGAGATTGGGGCAGGTGGCAGGAAAGAGAGTAGACAGATCCAGGCAGAGATTGGGGCAGGTGGCAGGAAAGAGAGTAGACAGATCCAGGCAGAGATTGGGGCAGGTGGCAGGAAAGAGAGTAGACAGGTCCAGGCAGAGATTGGGGCAGGTGGCAGGAAAGAGAGTAAACAGGTCCAGGCAGAGATTGGGGCAGGTGGCAGGAAAGAGAGTTGATAGGTCAGGGCAGATGTCAAGGTAGGTGGCAGAGAAGAGAGTAGACAGGTCCAGGCAGATGTCGAGGCAGGTGGCAGGAAAGAGAGTAGACAGGTCCAGGCAGAGATTGGGGCAGGTGGCAGGAAAGAGAGTAGACAGATCCAGGCAGAGATTGGGGCAGGTGGCAGGAAAGAGAGTAGACAGGTCCAGGCAGAGATTGGGGCAGGTGGCAGAGAAGAGAGTAGACAGGTCCGGGCAGATGTCGAGGCAGGTGGCAGGAAAGAGAGTAGACAGGTCCAGGCAGAGATTGGGGCAGGTGGCAGGAAAGAGAGTAGACAGGTCCAGGCAGAGATTGGGGCAGGTGGCAGGAAAGAGAGTAGACAGATCCAGGCAGAGATTGGGGCAGGTGGCAGGAAAGAGAGTAGACAGGTCCAGGCAGAGATTGGGGCAGGTGGCAGGAAAGAGAGTTGATAGGTCAGGGCAGATGTCAAGGCAGGTGGCAGAGAAGAGAGTAGACAGGTCCAGGCAGATGTCGAGGCAGGTGGCAGGAAAGAGAGTAGACAGGTCAAGGCAGAGATTGGGGCAGGTGGCAGGAAAGAGAGTAGACAGATCCAGGCAGAGATTGGGGCAGGTGGCAGGAAAGAGAGTAGACAGGTCCAGGCAGAGATTGGGGCAGGTGGCAGAGAAGAGAGTAGACAGGTCCGGGCAGATGTCAAGGCAGGTGGCAGAGAAGAGAGTAGACAGGTCTGGGCAGATGTCTAGGCAGGTGGCAGGAAAGAGAGTAGACAGGTCCAGGCAGAGATTGGGGCAGGTGGCAGGAAAGAGAGTAGACAGGTCCAGGCAGAGATTGGGGCAGGTGGCAGGAAAGAGAGTAGACAGGTCCAGGCAGAGATTGGGGCAGGTGGCAGGAAAGAGAGTAGACAGATCTAGGCAGAGATTGGGGCAGGTGGCAGGAATGACAGTAGACAGGTCCAGGCAGAGATTGGGGCAGGTGGCAGGAAAGAGAGTTGACAGGTCAGGGCAGATGTCAAGGCAGGTGGCAGAGAAGAGAGTAGACAGGTCCAGGCAGATGTCGAGGCAGGTGGCAGGAAAGAGAGTAGACAGGTCCAGGCAGAGATTGGGGCAGGTGGCAGGAAAGAGAGTAGACAGGTCCAGGCAAAGATTGGGGCAGGTGGCAGGAAAGAGAGTAGACAGGTCCAGGCAGAGATTGGGGCAGGTGGCAGGAAAGAGAGTAGACAGGTCCAGGCAGAGATTGGGGCAGGTGGCAGGAAAGAGAGTAGACAGGTCCAGGCAGAGATCGGGGCAGGTGGAAGGAAAGAGAGTAGACAGGTCCAGGCAGAGATTGGGCAAGGTAGCAGGAAAGAGAGTGGCCAGGTCAAGGCAGATGTCGAGGCAGCTGGCAGGAAAGAGAGTGGCCAGGTCCAGGCAGATGTCGAGGCAGGTAGCAGGAACGAGAATAGACAGGTTCAGGCAGAGATTGGGGCAGGTGGCAGGAAAGAGAGTAGACAGATCCAGGCAGAGATTGGGGCAGGTGGCAGGAAAGAGAGTAGACGGGTCCAGGCAGAGATTGGGGCAGGTGGCAGAGAAGAGAGTAGACAGGTCCGGGCAGATGTCAAGGCAGGTGGCAGAGAAGAGAGTAGACAGGTCCAGGCAGATGTCGAGGCAGGTGGCAGGAAAGAGAGTAGACAGGTCCAGGTAGAGATTGGGGCAGGTGGCAGGAAAGAGAGTAGACAGGTCCAGGCAGAGATTGGGGCAGGTGGCAGGAAAGAGAGTAGACAGGTCCAGGCAGAGATTGGGGCAGGTGGCAGGAAAGAGAGTAGACAGGTCCAGGCAGAGATTGGGGCAGGTGGCAGGAAAGAGAGTAGACGGGTCCAGGCAGAGATTGGGGCAGGTGGCAGAGAAGAGAGTAGACAGGTCCGGGCAGATGTCAAGGCAGGTGGCAGAGAAGAGAGTAGACAGGTCCAGGCAGATGTCGAGGCAGGTGGCAGGAAAGAGAGTAGACAGGTCCAGGTAGAGATTGGGGCAGGTGGCAGGAAAGAGAGTAGACAGGTCCAGGCAGAGATTGGGGCAGGTGGCAGGAAAGAGAGTAGACAGGTCCAGGCAGAGATTGGGGCAGGTGGCAGGAAAGAGAGTAGACAGGTCCAGGCAGAGATTGGGGCAGGTGGCAGGAAAGAGAGTAGACAGGTCCAGGCAGAGATCGGGGCAGGTGGAAGGAAAGAGAGTAGACACGTCCAGGCAGAGATTGGGCAAGGTAGCAGGAAAGAGAGTGGCCAGGTCAAGGCAGATGTCGAGGCAGCTGGCAGGAAAGAGAGTGGCCAGGTCCAGGCAGATGTCGAGGCAGGTAGCAGGAACGAGAATAGACAGGTTCAGGCAGAGATTGGGGCAGGTGTCAGGAAAGAGAGTAGACAGGTCCAGGCAGAGATTGGGGCAGGTGGAAGGAAAGAGAGTAGACAGGTCCAGGCAGATGTCAAGGCAGGTGGCAGAGAAGAGTTGACAGGTCAGGGCAGATGTCAAGGCAGGTGGCAGAGAAGAGAGTAGACAGGTCCAGGCAGATGTCGAGGCAGGTGGCAGGAAAGAGAGTAGACAGGTCCAGGCAGAGATTGGGGCAGGTGGCAGGAAAGAGAGTGGCCAGGTCCAGGCAGATGTCGAGGCAGGTAGCAGGAACGAGAATAGACAGGTTCAGGCAGAGATTGGGGCAGGTGGCAGGAAAGAGAGTAGACAGGTCCAGGCAGGGATTGGGGCAGGTGAAAGGAAAGAGAGTAGGCAGGTCCAGGCAGAGATTGGGGCAGGTGGCAGGAAAGAGAGTAGACAGGTCCAGGCAGAGATTGGGGCAGGTGGAAGGAAAGAGAGTAGACAGGTCCAGGCAGAGATTGGGGCAGGTGGCAGGAAAGAGAGTAGACAGATCCAGGCAAAGATTGGGGCAGGTGGCAGAGAAGAGAGTAGACAGGTCCAGGCAGAGATTGGGGCAGGTGGCAGGGAAGAGAGTAGACAGGTCCGGGCAGATGTCAAGGCAGGTGGCAGAGAAGAGAGTAGACAGGTCCGGGCAGATGTCAAGGCAGGTGGCAGAGAAGAGAGTTGACAGGTCAGGGCAGATGTCAAGGCAGGTGGCAGAGAAGAGAGTAGACAGGTCCAGGCAGATGTCGAGGCAGGTGGCAGGAAAGAGAGTAGACAGGTCCAGGCAGAGATTGGGGCAGGTGGCAGGAAAGAGAGTAGACAGGTCCAGGCAGAGATTTGGGCAGTTGGCAGGAAAGAGAGTAGACAGGTCCAGGCAGAGATTGGGGCAGGTGGCAGGAAAGAGAGTAGACAGGTCCAGGCAGAGATTGGGGCAGGAAAGAGAGTAGACAGGTCCAGGCAGAGATCGGGGCAGGTGGAAGGAAAGAGAGTAGACAGGTCCAGGCAGAGATTGGGGCAGGTGGCAGAGAAGAGAGTAGACAGGTCCGGGCAGATGTCAAGGCAGGTGGCAGAGAATAGAGTAGACAGGTCTGGGCAGATGTCGAGGCAGGTGGCAGGAAAGAGAGTAGACAGGTCCAGGCAGAGATTGGGGCAGGTGGCAGGAAAGAGAGTAGACAGGTTCAGGCAGAGATTGGGGCAGGTAGCAGGAAAGAGAGTAGACAGATCCAGGCAGAGATTGGGGAAGGTAGCAGGAAAGAGAGTAAACAGGTCCAGGCAGATGTGGAGGCAGGTGGCAGGAAAGAGAGTGGCCAGGTCCAGGCAGATGTCCAGGCAGGTAGCAGGAACGAGAATAGACAGGTTCAGGCAGAGATTGGGGCAGGTGGCAGGAAAGAGAGTAGACAGGTCCAGGCAGAGATTGGGGAAGGTAGCAGGAAAGAGAGTGGCCAGGTCCAGGCAGATGTCGAGGCAGGTGGCAGGAAAGAGAGTGGCCAGGTCCAGGCAGATGTCAAGGCAGGTGGCAGAGAAGAGAGTAGACAGGTCCAGGCAGAGATTGGGGCAGGTGGAAGGAAAGAGAGTAGACAGGTCCAGGCAGAGATTGGGGAAGGTAGCAGGAAAGAGAGTGGCCAGGTCCAGGCAGATGTCAAGGCAGGTGGCAGAGAAGAGAGTAGACAGGTCCAGGCAGATGTCGAGGCAGGTAGCAGGAAAGAGAGTAGACAGGTCCAGGCAGAGATTGGGGCAGGTGGCAGGAAAGAGAGTAGACAGGTCCAGGCAGAGATCGGGGCAGGTGGCAGTGAAGAGAGTAGACAGGTCCAGGCAGAGATTGGGGCAGGTGGCAGGAAAGAGAGTGGCCAGGTCCAGGCAGATGTCAAGGCAGGTAGCAGGAAAGAGAGTAGATAGGTCCAGGCAGAGATTGGGGCAGGTGGCAGGAAAGAGAGTAGACCGGTCCAGGCAGGTGGCTGGGGCAGGCAACAGGCAAGAAAGCGGTCAGCTCCGGGCAATGGTTGAGGAAAACCACTTTGAGAAAACAATAAAAATTGAAGAAAGTGGAGAGGATCCGAGTGGTTCTATAAAAAATTTAAGTGATATTTCTTCTTTGAAACTCAACCCCACAATGTATTTTTAAAAAGACCCCTTTGATCCCCTAATGCTTGGGGAAAAAATATATATTTATATATATATATTTCAGTTCACTACTTACCCTCTCGCCACCCTCCATCGATTCATCTGCTTCTTTCTCTCTTTTGGTTCCATTGATGCCCAGGATCATTCAGCCACTTCCTTTGAGCCCACACGATTGTGAACACACCACCCTACACCACCACACCACACTGATATCAGTGCTGATCACATGGCTTTGTTTATAAAGAATAGAACTGTCCTGGTGATCATATGATTGGGTTAACGCTGACTGTAAGATAAAGGTTACCGTTATGGTTAGAGTTAAAAAAAAAATTGTCTCTGCCCCAGCCGAGACAACCAAAACTGTCAGGTCACCTGTGGCCAGGTGACAAGTGCACCCCATTGGGGTCAGGGATGCACCACAGGGTAGTGAACCCTATGGCCGACTGCTGCGATCAGAGAGGAAGCGTGAGCCCAAGATTCCCCAGGGCGCGGAGTCTAAGACCCAGCTTTGTGTTCACCAGAGCCTCTGGTGGTGAGGATGGCCTTCGCCGCAGCTGGATCCAGGTCGCAAACCCTGGGGTCCCCAAGGTCACGTTCCGCAGGGAGAGAGGGGAAGCAGCAACCAGGACAAGCGATAGTGATGGGTAAGCCAAGGTCGGGGCAACAGGCAGACAAGGGTAATCAAGGAACAGGCCAAGGGTCAGGGAAACAGGCAAACAGGAGAAGTCAGAGACGAGTCGGTACACAGGAAGGTAAACGTAACACACTGCAGAGAGGAACAAGCTACAATCAGAGGTTGAACAGCAAAGCAGACTAGCAGTGCAGTGGTTAATATAGGCTTCCTGGGATGGCCTAAGGTGGAGCCATACAGGGAGTAAGGAGATAAAAGACAGACAGGAAGAGAGTCAGGCTTCTAATGAACACATGAGACAGGTAGGCTGCCTGACTTTATTGCATATCCATGACAAAAACCACCTTAAACCTGAACCCCAGGGGAAACAAAAATGCTCCCTTGCGGTGGGGTTGCTGGAAAAAATACTTTTACTTACCTGATGGTCCGTTCCCACAGGCTCCTTTGTAGGACTTGTCCCCATAGCCTCTTCACCCCCCTCTTTGCTCCATCAGATGCAGCCCCCTTGACGTCATCAAGATCAATGCGGAACCGATAATCCATAACTGGATGGGAAGATGCCAAGGGACAGCCCACTGCCCAAGGTGATGGGTAGAGGAGCGCCAACTGCCACACCAAAAGGGATCATATTTGTTCTTCTCGGAAACCGGCTTTAATGTTGCCTTGTCCCATTTATGTCCTTCAATGTCGAAATGCTGAATTTTCTATCAAATTTACAAATTTTCTGCAAAAAATCGGCAAAAGCAGAAACTCCCAGTGAAATGCTGATTTTTCTATGAAATTTCCCAAATTTCGACAAAAGTTCAGCAAACTCGAAACTTCTAGAGAAAAGCTAAATTTTCTATTTCCCAATTTATGGCCAAAAGTTCAGCAAACCAGAACCTCCCAAAGCTAAATTTTCTATGAAATTTCCCAATTTTCGTCAAAACTCCTAGTGAAATTGTGATTTTTTTTTTTAAAGGTAAATTATTTTTTTATTTACGTACAAAACAAACAGTACAACAAACACACATACTGGGCGAACATCGCCCGTTACGTTATAAACTCTGGTAGCTGGTACACATTGAGCATATTCATAGAACATATAGAAAATAGGGGGAGAAAAACAATAAATCATCAATTTACTCACTCAATTCTACTCAACGGGCAGAGGTATCAGTCATCAGTCAAAATTCAAGGAGCAGGAGGTATGGTGCTCTCGGAATCAACCCAAGAGCCCCAAACCTTCAAGATTTTTTTTTTGGACACCCTCTGGCAGGGCCGTCTTAATAGCATTATGGGCCCCTGGGCAAAGTAATGCTCTGGGGCCCCTACAATGGAGACAGTGCAGGTAAACGGACATCACGTAGGTAGGAGGTAGGGAATATCTAGGGTGTAGAGGGGTCAGAGTTCTGGGGGGATATCTGGGATGTAGAGGGACAGCCCGGGCTACCCCAATTTCAGGCAGCCCGGGCTCAAGGACCAACTGCTTAGAGGAAAGGGCAGGGGCCCCCCCATGCAGCTGTGGCCCCTGGGAAGTGCCCAGGTGTGCCCTCTCATTAAGACAGCCCTGTCCTCTGGCCTCATATGTCATCTTACACAGCGGTATAGCGCGATTGATGGTGGTGAGCCAGAAGGCCATGGTAGGTAAGGATGGAGACTTCCAGTGGAAGGTTATAGACTTCTTGGCATAGAACAGTACTATCCGCAGGAAGGTTTGCGTATTCTTAGATATAGTCTCGTCATCGATATAGCCCAGTAAACACCTCAGGGGGTTACATATACTGGGTATCTGCGTCAGCGAGCTAATGAAGGCCATGACCTCCGACCAGAACTTTCTAATCGGAGCACACTCCCACATCAAATGGAAGAACGTGCCATCGGCCGCGCCGCATCGGGAGCATAGCGCTGAGGGGATTCTGCTGAGTTTGAACAGTAAGCATGGTGTGAAGTAGGATCTATATAACAGTTTGGTCTGTATTACCTTGTCCCGGGACGAAATGACAGAAGGGACCTGGAGGGGCAATACCTCCTGCCAGATCTCCTCCGTCAGCTCAGGGATGTCGGCTCTCCAGCTAGCAGCCGCTCTGCTCAGCCTTTGAGTCGTAGTGTGCAGGAGAGACCCATAATATGTGGAGACTAACTTGGCGTGAGAGGGGTTAGTTGGCAACCGTTCCAGCGGGGAGAGCTGAACGACTATGTTACGAAGGCCAAACTGCGTTGCTGCAGTATGACGTATCTGTAAAGGAAATAACCTTGCGTGGCAGATAATAATCTCTACGAAATTCCTCAAAAGGACGAAACACGTTGCCCGAGAACAGATGCATAATAGTTTTCACACCCCCCCTTCTCGACCAATATCCCCCATCCGATCTACGGAAAAATTCCGGAAGGTTCGGATTCCCCCATAGTGGAGTGTTTGGTGAGTATGTGTTGCCGTTGGGGGGGAATTTGCAATTTAGTGAGTTTAAGAATCCGCAAAGTCATTGCCATAATACTCGTCCCCTCCCGCCCCCCAAGGGACATCCAATGAAGTAAATTTTGCAGGGATTCATAAGAAGTAAGAATGGCTGCCTCCAATGCAGTGGCTGTATTGTTGGCTTCGGGGTAAAACCACCAATGTGTGTGGGCCAATTGTGAGGCAATATAATACGTTTGGAGGCAGGGGAGGGCCAACCAGCCCTCTAGTACTGGTAACTGAAGAGTGTCCTTGGCAATCCTGACCGCCCAGTAGTGTAAGTGGAAGATTAGCCCAGGTTTTGAAGGTGGTTTTCATGCGCCCTATGAGGGGATCTAAATTAATTTTAATGTAAGAGGCCGTGGGGTGTTGTATCATGACCCTATCTGCAGTGGGCAAGATGGTGGTAGCCGGACCGACGTCGCCTGGTCAATCATAAACAAAATGGACTTGTCCCAGTTAACCTGGAATCCAGAAAAGTGACCAAACCTCCCAATGAGCTCCAGCAGGGCCGGGAGGGACGACTGGGGGTCCGACAAGTATATTAACATGTCATCAGTGTAGAGAGATACCTTCTCCCCCAGACCCCCAACCGCAGGGCCGATCCTAGGGTCACAGACACCTGGGTGCAGAAATATTTATGGCGCCCCCACATGGGTGTGGTCATCTTACTAACTCCTCCCCTTTACACATGTTTCTATGGCTACGACTCAAACACAGAGATGCTCCCCTAAGAAGTCTTCATTAGTCCCCCATCAGAGCCTCCCAGCAGGTGTCCCCCATCAGTGCCCCCCCAGCAGCTGCCCCCCATCAGAGCCCCCCCACAGCAGGTGTCCCCCATAAGAGCCCCCCCCCACAGGAGGTGTCCCCATTAGAGCCCCCCACATCAGGTGTCCCCATAGATCAGCACTTGTCCATTAGATCCCTATAGCTCGGGCGCACTGGGAGCAGAAGCACATTACAGGGGGCGGGCATACGTGGCATCTTTGGTTACTTGGAGGGTGGCATTCGGAGAGCATTTCTGGAAGTGCACAGGATGATTGGCAGCAGCTCCGGCCAACCCAGAAGCCTCTCATCACACCGCCTATGGGAGAAGAGCCGACACACGCAGAGGGGGCGGGGCAAACAGGAGACAGCTCCATGCACACCGGACAGAATTAATTAGTGGAGCCTAGTGCCGGAACGTGTTCCAGTACTAGGCTCCGTTGTGGTACCCAACCGGGATTCCGGGGACAGCGGGAGGTATGCGCTCTTGTCAGTTGCCAGCGGAGAGAGCAAGTGGGATCCGCAGCACCCACTACATGCGCTCTACCTCTGGACACAGACAAGGAGGAGGGAGGGGAGCACTTTGGAGCTTTGGCGCCCCCACCTCTGCGGCGCCTGGGTGCGGAGCATCCCGCGCACCCTGCCTAGGATCGGCCCTGCCCAACCGTCAATCCCGTGACCGCCCCAAGAGATCTCACCAGCGCTGCCAGAGGTTCTATCGCCAGCGCAAAGAGCAGCGGCGACAGAGGACACCCCTGTCTGGTGCCTCTCTTTATCGGAAAGGGATCGGATATGGCTGCGTTCACTCTTAGTCTAGCAGTGGGCTTCGAGTACAGTAGTTGCACCCACCTGATAAATGTATTGCCGAATCCAAGCTTCGCCAGGACCTCCAACAGGTAAGGCCATTCGACCGAGTCAAATGCCTTATGTGCATCTAAAGACAGAACGGCCCTGGAACCCATCTCTTCATGGGTGGCCTGCAGATTGGTGAATAATCTACGTAGGTTGATGGAGGTCGATCGCCCCGGGATGAACCCGGTTTGGTCTGCACCAATAATGGTAGTAATGACCGTGTTCAGTCGCCGGGCAAGTACTTTTGCTAGAATTTTGACGTCCGAATTGATGAGCGAGATCCAGGGGTAAAGTCCTGGGGGAAAAAGTGTGGGAACTCCCACCCAAGATCCATTCCCCCACCAAAAAAAAAAATTATACGCTCACATGCATGTTTTTTTATAGAAATAACTTTAAGTTCTTTCTAAATCCCGTGATAACTCGCGGCAGACCTCCGCAATGTCTCCTGGGAACAATGACAAAAGCTCCCAGGAGACATTGTGGCATTGAGGAAGTGACGGAATACCCGCACACTACCCGATGAATCCATATACAGGAAGCGGCCAGTAACATAAAGGATTACTAAGGTTCGCCTGCCCCTGACAGTGACTCGAGCTGGGCATCACCGCTTAGTGAAGGATTGGCTCGGCTGTTCTCGGCTGCTCTAGTCCTGCAAAGGGAACTGCGTTCCTGCTGTGAAAAAAGTGCAGGAACTCCGTTCCCACGCGTTCCCGCAGGACTTGAGCCCTGGCGAGATCGGCCCTTTAAGATTTACAAAGGAGGTGGTCCTTGTGTGGCTTAGGAATGAGGACAATCAGCGCCTCTGACATAGAAGGCGGCAGCTGCCCCGTCCTGATGGCAAAATCATACATCCTGCCCAGATGAGGCACAAGCAGATCCCTGTACTGCATATACCACTCGATGGGGAAACCATCCAATCCCGGTGTTTTGTTTCTGGAAAAGGATTGGATAGCCTCCCTAATTTCCTCAGCCGTCAGAGGAGCGTCAAGGAGTGTCGCCTGTTGGGCCTGAAGCCTCGGCAGTGAGATTTCAGAAAGATAGTCATCCAATTCCACAATTGTGTAATGTGCTCTAGTAGCATAAAGGGAAGAATAAAATGTGACAAAGGCCTCCATGATCTCCTTATTCTGTTCTACTACAATTCCCCCGGAATCCTTTATCCTAGGTATATTACAAGGCTGGTAGTCCGGTCTGGAGAGATACGCCAGGAGGCGACTTTATTTATCCCCAAACTCATTCTGATACAGCAGCTTCTTCTGAGTACGCTCCAAAAGCACCAGGTCCGGTTCCCTGGCCCCATGCTTCCAGGCGGCGTGTGTCTCAGACCAGGTCCAGTTCCCTGGCCCCATGCTTCCAGGCGGCGTGTGTCTCAGACCAGGTCCAGTTCCCTGGCCCCATGCTTCCAAGCGGCGTGTGTCTCAGACCAGGTCCAGTTCCCTGGCCCCATGCTTCCAGGCGGCGTGTGTCTCAGACCAGGTCCAGTTCCCTGGCCCCATGCTTCCAGGCGGCGTGTGTCTCAGACCAGGTCCAGTTCCCTGGCCCCATGCTTCCAGGCGGCGTGTGTCTCAGACCAGGTCCAGTTCCCTGGCCCCATGCTTCCAGGCGGCGTGTGTCTCAGACCAGGTCCAGTTCCCTGGCCCCATGCTTCCAGGCGGCGTGTGTCTCAGGAGAGGGGGTCGCAGAATAAGCGGCCTCTGCCTCTCTGAGAGACCTCTCTGCATCCGTCAGTCTCGATAGCGAGGCCTTGCGCGTCTGACCAATGGCCGCAGCAAAAGAGCAGCGCGTGGTGGCCTTAAGCCCCGTACACACGATCGGTCCATCCGATGAGAACGGTTTGAAGGGCCATTGTCATAGGTTAACCGATGAAGCTGACTGATGGTCCGTCACGCCTACACACCACAGGTTAAATAACCGATCGTGGTGGCGTAAAACACAACGACGTGCTGAAAAAAACGAAGTTCAATGCTTCCAAGCATGCGTCGACTTGATTCTGAGCATGCGTGGATTTTTAACCGATGGTTGTGCCTACTAAAGATCGGTTTTGACCTATCGGTTAGGAATCCATAGGTTAATTCGAAAGCAAGTTGGCTTTTTTTTAACCTATGGTTAAATAACCTATGGGGCCCACACACGATCGGCTTTGACCGATGAAAACGGTCCTTCAGACCGTTGTCCTCTGGTTATCCTATCGTGTGTACGAGGTAGGGGTGCAACGGATCAAAAAACTCACGGTTCGGATTGTTCCTCGGATCAGGAGTCACGGATCGGATCATTTTCGGGTCGGCAAAAAAAAAAAAAATTCTCCCCCACTGTAATATCCACATCCCCCCACTGTAATATCCACATCCCCCCCACTGTAATATCCACTTCCCCCCCCACTGTAATATCCACATCCCCCCACTGTAATATCCACATCCCCCCCACTGTAATATCCACATCCCCCCCACTGTAATATCCACATCCCCCCCACTGTAATATCCACTTCCCCCCACTGTAATATCCACATCCCCCCCACTGTAATATCCACATCCCCCCCACTGTAATATCCACATCCCCCCCACTGTAATATCCACATCCCCCCCACTGTAATATCCACTTCCCCCCCACTGTAATATCCACACCCCCCCCTGTAATATTCACATGCCCCCCCCCCACTGTAATATTCACATCCCCCCCACTGTAATATCCACACCCCCCCCCCCACTGTAATATCCACATCCCCCCCCCACTGTAATATCCACATCCCCCCCCACTGCAGTGGCTTCACTAGGGTTGGTGTCACCCTGGGCAGAAAAAAATGGTGTCACCCCCCCCCCCCACCAACTATAGTCCCCCCTCAGTAAAGAATCCCCTCGGTGCAGACACCCGCATCAGTGCAGAAACCCCCCCTCCTCTCAGTACAGACACCCCCCCAGGTAGTACCAACAGACACCCCCCCTCTCAGGCAAGACACCCCCCCTTAGGCAAGACACCCCCCCTCAGGCAAGTCACCCCCCCTCAGGCAAGACACCCCCTCACAGGCAAGACACCCCCCTCAGGTAAGACACCCCCCCACAGGCAAGACACCCCCCCTCAGGCAAGACACCCCCCCTTAGGCAAGACACCCCCCCTCAGGCAAGTCACCCCCCCTCAGGCAAGACACCCCCTCACAGGCAAGACACCCCCCTCAGGTAAGACACCCCCCCTCAGGCAAGACACCCCCTCACAGGCAAGACACCCCCCTCAGGTCACCCTCTCTGTGCCGCTCCTTTCCCCCTCTGTGCCTCTGCTGTCCCATTCCGTGCCGCTGTTATACCCCACTGTCCCGCTGCTGTCACCCTCCGTGCCGCTCCTTTCCCCCTCTGTGCCTCTCCTGTCCCATTCCGTGCCGCTGTTGTACCCCACTGTCCCGCTGTTGTCACCCTTCGTGCCGCTGCTGTCCCCCTCCATGCCGCAGTTGTCCCCCTCTGTGCCGCAGCTGTCCCCCTCCGTGCCGCAGCTGTCCTCCTTCGTGCTCCGCTCTCCCCCTCCATGCTCCGTGTCCCCCCTCCGTGGTGCCACTCTCCATGTCCTCCTCCTCCACCCCCTCTGTCAGGATGGAGAGCGACGGTAGGAGCCCCTGAACCCGGCTCCTACCTTTTCCGAATGAACAGAGTCAGTGATTACTGACTCTGTTCATTCATATAACTGAAACATCGTAACCTGTGTTTACAATGTTTCAGTTTATGAATGGAGAGGAGCCTCTGTCTTCGCTCCATTCATTTTCAGTGCAGCTGAGAAAGGGACTGTCCTTAGTCCCTTTCTCTGTCTCAAAGGGGAGATATCAGAGGTCTATTAAGACCCCTGAAATCTCACCAAAGCCCCCCCAACAGAATTAAAATGTAAAAAATAATAATAATAAAAAAACACACTGACACTACCCCCCCCCCACTAAAAAAAAAAAAAATCACTGTAAAAAAAAAATAGTAAAAAAAATAATTGTGTAAAAAAAAAAAAAAATACCGCCACTGTCACATGACATTAAAAAAAAAGTATCGGTAATCGGTATTGGCGAGTACTTGAAAAAAAGTATCGGTACTTGTACTCGGTCTCAAAAAAGTGGTATCGGGACAACCCTAATGATTAGTGTTCAAATGTTTTTACAGTTTCACCCCCCCATATATATGGGGGGGGGGGGACAGAAAACAATAAACAAGTAAACAAAGATTTTTTTGAATATAAAATTACCGAATTGATATGTATGGATATAGGGCAAACTAAATCTTCCATCAAAGAGAAGGAGCCCCAAGAGATCCCAGGTAGTTATTCCGACCACTCCACGCTCCAAAAATAGGGAGCACCACCCCCCTCCCCCCTACAATGAGCACTCACAGCGAATCACCAGGCAAAAGTCCAATCTCGGAGAAATGGCAGGCAGGGGGGACGGCCAATGTTCTGCGGCAAAACATTTTTGAATGTAGACTCTAGGACCCAAGAAAACAACTATAAGCTACTAACGCGGTGGTACAGAGTGCCCACTACGCTTGCAAAGATTTTTCCTACCGCCTCCGAGGTGTGTTGGAGGGGATGTGGACAGAGGGGCACGTTCCTACACATTTGGTGGGAGTGCCCGGTGCTTCGGCAGTTCTGGGATGTGGACAGAGGGGCACGTTCCTACACATTTGGTGGGAGTGCACGGTGCTTCGGCCGTTCTGGGATGTGGACAGAGGGGCACGTTCCTACACATTTGGTGGGAGTGCCCGGTGCTTCGGCAGTTCTGGGATGTGGACAGAGGGGCACGTTCCTACACATTTGGTGGGAGTGCCCGGTGCTTCGGCAGTTCTGGGATGTGGACAGAGGGGCACGTTCCTACACATTTGGTGGGAGTGCCCGGTGCTTCGGCAGTTCTGGGATGTGGACAGAGGGGCACGTTCCTACACATTTGGTGGGAGTGCCCGGTGCTTCGGCCGTTCTGGGATGTGGACAGAGGGACACGTTCCTACACATTTGGTGGGAGTGCCCGGTGCTTCGGCCGTTCTGGGATGTGGACAGAGGGACACGTTCCTACACATTTGGTGGGAGTGCCCGGTGCTTCGGCAGTTCTGGGATGTGGACAGAGGGGCACGTTCCTACACATTTGGTGGGAGTGCCCGGTGCTTCGGCAGTTCTGGGATGTGGACAGAGGGGCACGTTCCTACACATTTGGTGGGAGTGCCCCGGTGCTTCGGCCGTTCTGGGATGTGGACAGAGGGGCACGTTCTTACACATTTGGTGGGAGTGCCCGGTGCTTCGGCCGTTCTGGGATGTGGACAGAGGGGCACGTTCCTACACATTTGGTGGGAGTGCCCGGTGCTTCGGCCGTTCTGGGATGTGGACAGAGGGGCACGTTCCTACACATTTGGTGGGAGTGCCCGGTGCTTCGGCCGTTCTGGGATGTGGACAGAGGGGCACGTTCCTACACATTTGGTGGGAGTGCCCGGTGCTTCGGCCGTTCTGGGATGTGGATAGAGGGGCACGTTCCTACACATTTGGTGGGAGTGCCCGGTGCTTCGGCCGTTCTGGGATGTGGTTAGCAAACATATCTCTGAGGGCCTGGGGGTGGATATCCCAGCACTGCCTCAACATTTCTTGCTCCACGTCCCTACCGTGTCACTGTCCCGTTATAAGAAAAGTGCTCCCCCCCCCCCCACCTCCTCAATGCAGCCAAACGTCTCATACCAATTCATTGGAAAAGCTTGCATATCCCTAGCGAGCGGGACTGGTTGGGGAAGGTGGGGGAGATCATGGAGGCAGAGAGCTGGCTCGCTGAATGTAGGGACACCCGGGAATGCTTCAATACTACTTGGGCGGAATGGCAGGCACACACCCACGATACTGCCCCGTTATCCTCCAGTTTAGAGGAGGCTCTGCTTACCTTGGCGGACCCCTCCTTTGGGAGACTCGTTCAGGCGCACCGCCAGCTGACTAACCAGGAGGCCTCCTGATTACGGATATATCCCACCTATGCCGCCGGTGAGGGCTGATTCTTTCGCTTTCTTCCCTTCTCTTTCTCACTTCTCCTTCTTACTCTCAGCCCTGGTTCACACTGGGTACGATTTGGTACGATTTGAGATGCGATTTCACATGTCAAATCGCATCTCAAATCGGCGGCATTTGCCGGCAATTGTCGGCAATGGCACCGTCCTAATCGATGCGACGCCACATCTGCGGCGCTGCACCGATTTCAAAAAGTAGTTCCTGTACTACTTTCAGCGATTTTGGGCCGCGATTTACATTAAACCCTGCACAGATGTCTCTTAAATCGCGGCAAAATCGCGGTAAAATCGCGATTTTACCGCGATTTTGAATTCGCAGCAGTGTGAACCTAGCTTGTTTATTCTCTCTCTCTGTGTTGGTCTACTGTTTGTTTGTTTTTTTGTAGTTTATGATTAGAGTCATGCAGGCATGTGATGCTCAGGTGTTCAGCCTCGCCTCGGGCTTTTGAGATGTTCTTGGAATGTTCTTTGTTTTTCTTTTTATTAGACTGCCCCTGGCGCTCTTGGCTGTCCCAAGAAGTATATTAGTGTTATTATGGGAGCTTAATTAGCATCTGTATAGGGGCGGGGTCTGGGACTATCCCACTCCCCACTAGTTTGGGGGGGATTGCCTGCTCGAGTGGGCCGAATGTCCGGGGCGGGCGGGATGCCACCTTCCCCATGCCTGTTCAGAGCCTCATCCCAGATGTACTGCCTGAATGTGCCTGTGCCTGTGGTGTTGTTCAACTGTCAATGTATCTTGAATTTGTTTGAATTTTAAAATAAAATACAAATTATATATATAAAAAACAAAACATTTTTGAACATTGTAATTACATATTGGCATTTAAATTTATGAGATACGCAATTTTATCATTCAGTGAGCGGACATAAAGATCCCTACAGCGACACACAGCATACTAGCCGTTTTAAGTTTCACATTTTCTCGTAATAAGAGTTCAATGCATAAATGATGGCTGTCATGAGCAGTCTTGTCCACCAGATGGCGCATCGGCACGCACGGGTGCGCGCATTCGCAGCTACGTAATGCGCGCGGGCACGTGAAGACGCCGTTCTGGCGCCAAATCTGAACTTAAAAGGGGTCTGATTCCAGTGCCTCTTGCTGTCCAGTCTACAGCGTTTCCTGTGATCATTTGCACCTGTTACCTCTACTGTTCCTGTTCCTGAGACCCGGCTTGTACCTGTTTACCCCTGCCTTCCGCCTGCCCTGACTTCGGCTTGTTTGACCATCCCTCTGCCTCATCCTCTGTACCCAGTGCCGATCCTGACCTCCCTGGGGCCCTAAGCAAACCTGGCACATTAAAGTGGAGTTCCACCCACTTTTTTAGGTTTGTCTGTGCTGCATGCCCTAATCTCATCTAGGAAGATTCAGGTAGATAGGAGCAAAGTTACAGCGGCGTAGCTTAGCGTGTTTAGGCTACGCCGCCGTAAGTTAGCGAGGCAAGTACATGATTCTCAATGTACTTGCCTGCTAATATACGGCGGCGTAGCCTAAAGCGGGCGGGCGTAAGGGCGCCGAATTCAAATGTGTTGGAGGGGGGCGTGTTTGATGGTAATGAGGCTTGAACTCAAGTTTTTTACGTTTTTTTTTTAACTGCGCATGCGCCGGGCGCCTACAATTCCCAGTGTGCATTGCGGCTACGTACGCCGCACGGGCCTATTGATTTCGACGTGGACGTAAATGACGTAAATCCCGATTCGCGGACGACTTACGCAAACGACGTAAAAAATTTGAATCTCGCGGCGGGAACGGCGGCCATACTTTAACATTGTTATTCCACCTAATAGGTGGAATAACTTTAGGCCTGCTAATGCCTTACGGAAACGGCGTAAATGGACTGCGGCGGCCGGGCGTACGTTCGTGAATCGGCGTATCAACTCATTTAAATATTCTACGCCGACCACAATGGAAACGCCACCTAGCGGCCATCCGAAATATTGCAACCTAAGATAGGACGGCGCAAGCCGTCGTATCTTAGATATGTTTAAGCGTATCCCTGTTTGAGAATACACTTAAACATAAGTCGGCGTAGATTCAGAGTTAGGTCGACTTATCTACTGATAATCTACTGATAAGCCGGCCTAACTCTACCTGAATCTACCTAATAGTGTTCAGAATGGACAATTTTTATTTATTTTGTTGCTTGTAAATACCTTTATTTTGTAGTCCTTCATTACTTCCTCCTCCTTATTAGCCTAGGCTATTAAGTCACAAGGCTATTCGCAAGGGCTTCTGGGATAGGCATCATGTATCCCAGTAGTCCTTGCAAATAGCGAAGGGGCGGCAACTTCCTCTGACACTCCCGTTGCTATGGAAACCTGACTGAAACCTATTACATCGCTTGTGCAGCACTGAGCATGTGCGAGATCTGCAAGGCTGAAATCCAGGAAGTCATACAGTCTGGCTTCATGATGCCCACACTTAAGATGGCCACGGTCTAGTTCTAGATTATAAACTAACTAAATGCTCTAACAACCTAACAAAACGGACCTTAGTTTACAGACTAACTTTACTAGACTACATTAAGCTTGTGTATTACAGGGGTATTTATATTTAAAAAGTGAAATTGTGGCCGGAACTCCGCTTTAAAAATGAGAAGCGGGGGGCGCTGACGACAGTGACATGTCACATTAAAGAAAGTTGAGAAGCGGGGGGAGGGGGGGGTGTTCTGCTGTCAGAGTTTAGAATCGGGGTGAGGGGGGGAAAATGACTTCTCACCAGGCGGGGGCCTCTAGTAATTTGGGGGAACCTTCGCAGCTTTGCGGGGGCCCTTCGCGGCTTGCATAGTGAGCCTATAGGGAGGATCGGCCCTGTCTGTACCTCCTGCTGCCCGCCAGTTGCTAACCCGGGCCTGGACTCTGACCCTGCCTTTGCCAGCTGTACCTGCACCTGACCCGCCAGCCAGCTTGTGGACTTACCTGCTGGGACTAGTTCCTGCCTGTACTACGGTACACCTCCCCCCGCTTCCTGAGCCTCTGCCTTCTGCATGCATCAGCTTCCCTGACGCACCCCCCGGAGACTACAGAAGCTTCACGCAGCCCCAGCACCAGCGTTGCAACAGGCGCTTGTGCGACTCTGCGTTCCCGAACTCCCTGTCTGCTCTATCAGGGGTCCCGGGATCAGAGAAGCAAGGGCTGCCGCTCCCTGCACGTCGGGCTTGGCCACCAGGTACGTGACAATGGCTATAGACATGTATAATAGATTAATACAGGATAATATAGAGGGGTATTCTCAATAGTGCATTAAATGCTTGGAGAATAGGACTATGTGTAAGCAGGGCCGCCATCAGGAATTTTTGGCCCCTTACACAGCTTCAGGCATGGGCCCCCTGGAGCAGAGAACCGGGGGGGGGGGGGCTGCCGCCACAAATTGAGAAGCAGGGGGGGCCTTTACAAAAAAAAGAAGAAATAAAGAAAAATATTAAATAAATTATAAAAAAAGGGGGGTAGCCATCCGGGGCCCTGGGGACCTCTGGGCCCTTTAATAAAAAGAAACCTCTGGGCCCTTTAATAAAAAGAAACCTCTGGGCCCTTTAATAAAAAAAAATATATATAAACAAAAAAATAAATAAACATTTATAAAAAAAAGGGGGGGTTGCCACATGGGGCCCTGGGGACCTCTGAGCCCTTTAATAAAAAAATATATATTTTTATAATTTTATATTTTTTATAAAAAGGGGGGGGGGTTGCCATCCGGGGGCCCTGGGGACCTCTGGCGGAACACTAATTTTCCCAGCAGAGCCTCTGCTTAGTGTCCAGCCTATCACGGATGTCCTCTCATCCGAGGCCGAAGCTGAGGATGAGAAGGCATCCGTGATAGGCTGAACACTAATTTGGTAAATTTCTGTTTTGCCCAATTTTTGCCAAAAATTTCGAAATAGAAAATTTTAGCTGTGGGAGGTCCTGCTTTGCCAAACTTTTGCTGAAAATTGGAAAATTTCATAGAAAATTCAGTATTTTTCTGTAACCTAAATGCAGATTTTTTTTTTCCACAACCCTTTTCCAATTTTCGGCAGAAAATTTCTAGAGAAATACAGAATTTTCTATGAAATTTTCAAATTTTCAGCAAAAGTTTGGTAAAGCAGGACCTCCCACAGCTAAAATTTTCTATGAAATTTCTAAATTTTGGGGAAAAATTGGGCAAAACAGAAACTCCCAGTGAAATGTTGAATTTTCTATGAAATTTCAAAATTTTCGGCAAAAAATAGGCAAAGCAGAAGTTCCCAGTTAAATGCTGATTTTTTTTAACAGAATTTGCCAATTTTTGGCAAAGTAGAAACTCCGAGTGAAAAGCTGGATTTTTTATAAAATTTCCCAATTTTCTGCAAAATTTTGGCAAAGCAGAAACTCCCAAAGCTGAATTGTATATGAAATTTCCCAATGTTATGGGCAAAAGTTTGGCAAAGCAGAAACTCCTAGTGAAATGGTGAATTTTCTATGAAATTTTGAAATTTTTGACAAAAGTTTGGCAAAACAGAAACTCCTAGTGAAATGCTGAATTTTCTATGAAATTTCCCTAAAGTTTGGCAAAGCAGAAATTCACACTAAAATTCAGATTTTTTTTTCCACAACCCTTTTACAATTTTCGCCAGAAAATTTCTAGAGAAATACAGAATTTTCTATGAAATTTTCCAATTTTCAGCAAAAGTTTGCCAAAGCAGGACCTCCCACAGCTAAAAGTTTCTATGAAATTTCAATTTTTTGGGCTAAAATTTGGCAAAACAGAAACTCCCAGTGAAACGCCGAATTTTCTATGAAATTTCAACATTTTCGACAAAAAAATAGGCAAAACAGAAGTTCTCAGTTAAATGCTGATTTTTTTTAACAGAATTTCCCAATTTTTGGCAAAGAAGAAACTCCCAGTGAAAAGCTGAATTTTTTTTATAAAATTTCCCAATTTTCGGCAAAATTTTGGCAAAGCAGAAACTCCCAAAACTGAATTGTCTATGACATTTCCCAATGTTATGGGCAAAAGTTTGGCAAAGCTGAAACTCCCAGTGAAATGCTGAATTTTCTATGGAATTTCCCTAAAGTTTGGCAAAGCAGAAATTCACACAAAAATGCAGATTTTTTTTTTCCACAACCTTTTTACAATTTTCGGCAGAAAATTTCTAGAGAAATACAGAATTTTCAATGAAATTTTCCAATTTTCAGCAAAAGTTTGGCAAAGCAGGACCTCCCACAGCTAAAAGTTTCTATGAAATTTCTAAATTTTGGGCAAAAATTGGGCAAAACAGAAACTCCCAGTGAAATGTTGAATTTTCTATGAAATTTCAAAATTTTCGGCAAAAAATAGGCAAAGCAGAAGTTCCCAGTTAAATGCTGATTTTTTTTAACAGAATTTCCCAATTTTGGCAAAGTAGAAACTCCCAGTGAAAAGCTGGATTTTTTTTATAAAATTTCCCAATTTTTGGCAAAATTTTGGCAAAGCAGAAACTCCCAAAGCTGAATTGTATATGAAATTTCCCAATTTTATGGGCAAAAGTTTGGCAAAGCAGAAACTCCCAGTGAAATGCTGAATTTTCTATGAAATTTCCCTAAAGTTTGGCAAAGCAGAAATTCACACTAAAATGCAGATTTTTTTTTTCCACAACCCTTTTACAATTTTCAGCAAAAGTTTGGCAAAGCAGGACCTCCCACAGCTAAAATTTTCTATGAAATTTCTAAATTTTTGGCAAAAATTGGGCAAAACAGAAACTCCCAGTGAAACGCCGAATTTTCTATGAAATTTCAACATTTTCGGCAAAAAATAGGCAAAACAGAAGTTCCCAGTTAAATGCTGATTTTTTTTTAACAGAATTTCCCAATTTTTGGCAAAGAAGAAACTCCCAGTGAAAAGCTGGATTTTTTTATAAAATTTCCCAATTTTCGGCAAAATTTTGGCAAAGCAGAAACTCCCAAAACTGAATTGTCTATGACATTTCCCAATTTTATGGGCAAAAGTTTGGCAAAGCTGAAACTCCCAGTGAAATGCTGAATTTTCTATGGAATTTCCCTAAAGTTTGGCAAAGCAGAAATTCACACTAAAATGCAGATTTTTTTTTTCCACAACCTTTTTACAATTTTCGGCAGAAAATTTCTAGAGAAATACAGAATTTTCTATGAAATTTTCCAATTTTCAGCAAAAGTTTGCCAAAGCAGGACCTCCCACAGCTAAAAGTTTCTATGAAATTTCAAAATTTTGGGCAAAAATTTGGCAAAACAGAAACTCCCAGTGAAATGTTGAATTTTCTATGAAATTTCTAAATTTTCGGCAAAAAATAGGCAAAACAGAAGTTCCCAGTTAAATGCTGTTTTTTTTTTTAAACAGAATTTCCCAATTTTTGGCAAAGAAGAAACTCCCAGTGAAAAGCTGGATTTTTTTTTATAAAATTTCCCAATTTTGGGCAAAATTTTGGCAAAGCAGAAACTCCCAAAGCTGAATTGTCTATGACATTTCCCAATGTTATGGGCAAAAGTTTGGCAAAGCAGAAACTCCTAGTGAAATGCTGAATTTTCTATGAAATTTCCCTAATGTTTGGCAAAGCAGAAATTCACACTAAAATGCAGATTTTTTTTTTTTCAACACCCTTTGCCAATTTTCGGCAGAAAATTTCTAGAGAAATACAGAATTTTCTATGAAATTTTCCAATTTTCAGCAAAAGTTTGGCAAAGCAGGACCTCCCACAGCTAAAAGTTTCTATGAAATTTCTAAATTTTGGGCAAAAAGTTGGCAAAACAGAAACTCCCAGTGAAATGTTGAATTTTCTATGAAATTTCAAAATTTTCGGCAAAAAATAGGCAAAGCAGAAGTTCTCAGTTAAATGCTGATTTTTTTTAACAGAATTTCCCAATTTTGGCAAAGTAGAAACTCCCAGTGAAAAGCTGGATTTTTTTTATAAAATTTCCCAATTTTTGGCAAAATTTTGGCAAAGCAGAAACTCCCAAAGCTGAATTGTATATGAAATTTCCCAATTTTATGGGCAAAAGTTTGGCAAAGCAGAAACTCCCAGTGAAATGCTGAATTTTCTATGAAATTTCCCTAAAGTTTGGCAAAGCAGAAATTCACACTAAAATGCAGATTTTTTTTTCCACAACCCTTTTCCAATTTTCGGCAGAAAATTTCTAGAGAAATACAGAATTTTCTATGAAATTTTCCAATTTTCAGCAAAAGTTTGGCAAAGCAGGACCTCCCACAGCTAAAAGTTTCTATGAAATTTCAAAATTTTGGGCAAAAATTTAGCAAAACAGAAATTCCCAGTGAAATGCTGAATTTTCTATGAAATTTCAAAATTTTCGTCAAAAAATAGGCAAAACAGAAGTTCCCAGTTAAATGCTGATTTTTTTTTACCAGAATTTCCCAATTTTTGGCAAAGTAGAAACTCCCAGTGAAAAGCTGGATTTTTTTATAAAATTTCCCAATTTTTGGCAAAGCAGAAACTCCCAGTGAAATGCTGAATTTTCTATGAAATTTTAAAATTTTGGGCAAAAAATAGGCAAAGCAGAAGTTCCCATGTCTATTGTATTGTAAAAGTTTCTATGAAATTTCAAAATTTTGGGCAAAAATTGGGCAAAACAGAAACTCCCAGTGAAATGCTGAATTTTCTATGAAATTTCAAAATTTTGGCAAAAAATAGGCAAAGCAGAAGTTTCCCAATTTTTGGCAAAGTAGAAACTCCGAGTGAAAAGCTGTATTTTTTATAAAATTTCCCAATTTTCTGCAAAATTTTGGCAAAGCAGAAACTCCCAAAGCTGAATTGTCTATGACATTTCCCAATTTTATGGGCAAAAATTGGGCAAAACAGAAACTCCCAGTGAAATGCTGAATTTTCTATGAAATTTACCTAAAGTTTGGCAAAGCAAAAATTCACACTAAAATGCAGATTTTTTTTTTCCACCACACTTCACAATTTTCGGCAGAAAATTTCTAGAGAAATACAGAATTTTCTATGAAATTTTCCAATTTTCAGCAAAAGTTTGGCAAAGCAGGACCTCCCACAGCTGAAATTTTCTATGAAATTTAAATTTTTTGGGCTAAAATTTGGCAAAACAGAAACTCCCAGTGAAATGTTGAATTTTCTATGAAATTTCAACATTTTCGGCAAAAAATAGGCAAAACAGAAGTTCCCAGTTAAATGCTGATTTTTTTTTAACAGAATTTCCCAATTTTTGGCAAAGAAGAAACTCCCAGTGAAAAGCTTGATTTTTTTTTATAAAATTTCCCAATTTTCGGCAAAATTTTGGCAAAGCAGAAACTCCCAAAGCTGAATTTTATATGAAATTTCCCAATTCTTGGCAAAAGTTCGGCAAAGTGGAATCTCCCAGCGCCTCTCACCGGCACAATATTCTACTACAGCAACAAAATGTAGGCTCAAATGTTAGCGTTCTGCGGTCAAAGGGCCAGATTCTCAAAGACTTACGACGGCGTATCTCCTACGCCGTCGTATCTTGGAGTGCATATTTACGCTGGCCACTAGGTGGCGCTTCCATTGATTTCCGCATCGAATATGTAAAGGAGCTAGATACGCCGATTCACGAACGTACGTACGCCCGTCGCAATTAGTTACGTCGTTTACGCAAGACATACGCCGGCGTAAAGATAAAGCTGGTCTCTAGGTGGCGCAGTCCAAGCAAGGGATGGACGTCGGAACAGGCGTATCTTTTTACGTCGTTTACGTAAGTCGTACGCGAATAGGGCTGTGCGTAAGTTACGTTCACGTCGTAGGCAGTGTTCGACGTATCTTAGGGTTTGAATCCGACGCATGCGCACTGGGATACGTCCACGGACGGCGCATGCGCCGTTCGTTCGAAGCGTCATTGACGTGGGGTCATGCTTAATTTACATAAAACACGCCCACCTCTTCCACATTTGAATTACGCGCGTTTACGCCGGCCGATTCACGCTACGCCGCCGTAACTTAGGACGCAAGTGCTTTGTGAATACAGCACTTGCCTCTCTAAGTAGCGGCGGCGTAGCGTAAATAAGATACGCTACGCCCGCACAACGTAATGCCGCCCTACGTGAATCTAGGCCAAAGTTTTTGTTACACTTTTTTTTACCTTCGGTGGTAAAATGTTACTTTTTGTTTATTTTCGTTATCACCGTTCCGCGTTGCTTGTGCGCCCCGAAGTTGCAGAACTTCGTTATTAATCCTCGTCGTCCTCTGAATCAGATGTTTTTTTTGTGTGCGCCTTTAATGAGCATTTGGCGTTGTCTAAGCCCGGCGCTTTGCGTCGCTATGGTGACAATACCATCACAGCCAGAGAATTTGCTTTTCATTTGGAGGTTTCAATTAGGAGTCCTTCGTGCCTCAAATTTTTGTGGCGGCGGCACAAAGGACGCCGGAGTCCCCTGCCAACCCCCCACCGTGTGAAGAAGAGCGACGCAATAGAACTTCTATGTAAACACTGCGTCCCGTACAATGTCAATGGATGGCGTCAGAACCGCTTGGGACATTACGTATGGAGAGAAGACCTGATACAGCAGAATAATCATCCAATCCACGAGCCAATAGAATCTAAAGCGCAGAACAAAGAGATCCGATCCAAGATCCGATCCGAGAGGTTTCCTCGCATCCCTGCGGGGCATTAATATCAGATCTGGGAGGAGTGGCCCTTTAATATCAGATCTGGGAGGAGTGGCCCTTTAATATCAGATCTGGGAGGAGTGGCCCTTTAATATCAGATCTGGGAGGAGTGGCCCTTTAATATCAGATCTGGGAGGAGTGGCCCTTTAATATCAGATCTGGGAGGAGTGGCCCTTTAATATCAGATCTGGGAGGAGTGGCCCTTTAATATCAGATCTGGGGGGAGTGGCTCTTTAATATCAGATCTGGGGGGAGTGGCCCTTTAATGTCAGATCTGGGAGGAGTGGCCCTTTAATATCAGATCTGGGAGGAGTGGCCCTTTAATATCAGATCTGGGAGGAGTGGCCCTTTAATATCAGATCTGGGTGGAGTGGCCCTTTAATATCAGATCTGGGTGGAGTGGCCCTTTAATATCAGATCTGGGGGGAGTGGCTCTTTAATATCAGATCTGGGAGGAGTGGCCCTTTAATATCAGATCTGGGAGGAGTGGCCCTTTAATATCAGATCTGGGAGGAGTGGCCCTTTAATATCAGATCTGGGAGGAGTGGCCCTTTAATATCAGATCTGGGGGGAGTGGCTCTTTAATATCAGATCTGGGGGGAGTGGCCCTTTAATGTCAGATCTGGGAGGAGTGGCCCTTTAATATCAGATCTGGGAGGAGTGGCCCTTTAATATCAGATCTGGAGGGAGTGGCCCTTTAATATCAGATCTGGGAGGAGTGGCCCTTTAATATCAGATCTGGGTGGAGTGGCCCTTTAATATCAGATCTGGGAGGAGTGGCCCTTTAATATCAGATCTGGGAGGAGTGGCCCTTTAATATCAGATCTGGGAGGAGTGGCCCTTTAATATCAGATCTGGGTGGAGTGGCCCTTTAATATCAGATCTGGGAGGAGTGGCCCTTTAATATCAGATCTGGGAGGAGTGGCCCTTTAATATCAGATGTGGGAGGAGTGGCCCTTTAATATCAGATCTGGGAGGAGTGGCCCTTTAATATCAGATCTGGGAGGAGTGGCCCTTTAATGTCAAATGTGGGAGGAGTGGCCCTTTAATATCAGATCTGGGAGGAGTGGCCCTTTAATATCAGATCTGGGTGGAGTGGCCCTTTAATATCAGATCTGGGAGGAGTGGCCCTTTAATATCAGATCTGGGTGGAGTGGCCCTTTAATATCAGATCTGGGAGGAGTGGCCCTTTAATATCAGATCTGGGTGGAGTGGCCCTTTAATATCAGATCTGGGAGGAGTGGCCCTTTAATATCAGATCTGGGAGGAGTGGCCCTTTAATGTCAAATGTGGGAGGAGTGGCCCTTTAATATCAGATCTGGGAGGAGTGGCCCTTTAATGTCAAATGTGGGAGGAGTGGCCCTTTAATATCAGATCTGGGTGGAGTGGCCCTTTAATATCAGATCGGGGAGGAGTGGCCCTTTAATATCAGATCTGGGAGGAGTGGCCCTTTAATATCAGATCTGGGAGGAGTGGCCCTTTAATATCAGATCTGGGAGGAGTGGCCCTTTAATATCAGATCTGGGAGGAGTGGCACTTTAATATCAGATCTGGGTGGAGTGGCCCTTTAATATCAGATCTGGGTGGAGTGGCCCTTTAATATCAGATCTGGGAGGAGTGGCCCTTTAATATCAGATCTGGGTGGAGTGGCCCTTTAATATCAGATCTGGGTGGAGTGGCCCTTTAATATCAGATCGGGGAGGAGTGGCCCTTTAATATCAGATCTGGGAGGAGTTGCCCTTTAATATCAGATATGGGAGGAGTGGCCCTTTAATATCAGATCTGGGTGGAGTGGCCCTTTAATATCAGATCTGGGTGGAGTGGCCCTTTAATATCAGATCTGGGTGGAGTTGCCCTTTAATATCAGATCTGGGAGGAGTGGCCCTTTAATATCAGATCTGGGAGGAGTGGCCCTTTAATATCAGATCTGGGTGGAGTGGCCCTTTAATATCAGATCTGGGAGGAGTGGCCCTTTAATATCAGATCTGGGTGGAGTGGCCCTTTAATATCAGATCTGGGAGGAGTGGCCCTTTAATATCAGATCTGGGTGGAGTGGCCCTTTAATATCAGATCTGGGAGGAGTGGCCCTTTAATATCAGATCTGGGAGGAGTGGCCCTTTAATATCAGATCTGGGAGGAGTGGCCCTTTAATATCAGATCTGGGAGGAGTGGCCCTTTAATATCAGATCTGGGTGGAGTTGCCCTTTAATATCAGATCTGGGAGGAGTGGCCCTTTAATATCAGATCTGGGAGGAGTGGCCCTTTAATATCAGATCTGGGAGGAGTGGCCCTTTAATATCAGATCTGGGTGGAGTGGCCCTTTAATATCAGATCTGGGAGGAGTGGCCCTTTAATATCAGATCTGGGTGGAGTGGCCCTTTAATATCAGATCTGGGAGGAGTGGCCCTTTAATATCAGATCTGGGAGGAGTGGCCCTTTAATATCAGATCTGGGAGGAGTGGCCCTTTAATATCAGATCTGGGAGGAGTGGCCCTTTAATATCAGATCTGGGTGGAGTTGCCCTTTAATATCAGATCTGGGAGGAGTGGCCCTTTAATATCAGATCTGGGAGGAGTGGCCCTTTAATATCAGATCTGGGTGGAGTGGCCCTTTAATATCAGATCTGGGAGGAGTGGCCCTTTAATATCAGATCTGGGTGGAGTGGCCCTTTAATATCAGATCTGGGAGGAGTGGCCCTTTAATATCAGATCTGGGTGGAGTGGCCCTTTAATATCAGATCTGGGAGGAGTGGCCCTTTAATATCAGATCTGGGAGGAGTGGCCCTTTAATATCAGATCTGGGAGGAGTGGCCCTTTAATATCAGATCTGGGTGGAGTGGCCCTTTAATATCAGATCTGGGAGGAGTGGCCCTTTAATATCAGATCTGGGTGGAGTGGCCCTTTAATATCAGATCTGGGAGGAGTGGCCCTTTAATATCAGATCTGGGTGGAGTGGCCCTTTAATATCAGATCTGGGAGGAGTGGCCCTTTAATATCAGATCTGGGAGGAGTGGCCCTTTAATATCAGATCTGGGAGGAGTGGCCCTTTAATATCAGATCTGGGAGGAGTGGCCCTTTAATATCAGATCTGGGAGGAGTGGCCCTTTAATATCAGATCTGGGAGGAGTGGCCCTTTTGTTATATCCTCTGTGTTGTGAGGGACACAAGACTCTGGGCTGGTACAATGGATGTTTATTCAGTACAGGAGGTACCCTGGAACATGCATCTCAGGACATTACATATCTCTCTGCTTCCTACATGTGGTCTCTCTAAGATGGCTACTATGCCCCTTGACCCTTGTCATCACTGCTGGGTGGAGCCAGCCTTAAAGTGCCAGTACATGTGAAACCCTTCAGGTATAACACCTTCCATCCATCCCTAAAAAACAAAACAAAAACAAAAACACAACAAAACAATAACAGGCACAAAACATTAACTGCTAACTGTCCAATAACAGTCCTCCAAACACAGGAGAATTACGGAACTTCAAGCTTGCGGGGTTAATATGTCATCGGATCACTTCCGTCGGCCCCGTCGAAAGTCTCGTAACCGCTCTTGCAACTGAAACCGGTCAGGAGGGCGACAGTATCGTTGAGGCCGGGCATCCAGCGATTCGGGACCGGAGGATACAGGGCTGGCCGGAATGGGTACCGGCGGGGCCAAGAAGGGATCCCCCAGCTCAGAGGGTAAACAGACCTCCGGACCAGAGCTGGAGGGCTCTGTTGGAGCTGAGTTCAAAAGTTCAGAGTCCCCACAATCATCAGTCTCTGTGCATCCTGATTCGCTGGGAGCAGATCCTTGAGACACTGGTGGTTCAGCCGGCATCAGGGATTCGGGCAGTTGGGAACGAGGACGCAGTTGGTCCGCATGACGTCTGCAAATGGAACCATCTTCCAGGCGGACCTTGTACATCTTGGGTCCCAAGGTCTCTGCAATGACAGCAGGAAGCCAACGGGTGTTGGAAGCCCCATAAGATCGGGCCCATACCTTTTGTTGGGCTGTGAATCGGGGGAGCTCGTTGTGTTTGACCATCTTGTCTTGGGACTGTAGTACATGTTCCTGGACTGTTTGAGGGCGGAGCATATCCAAAACAGTCCATGGCTGGCGCCCCAGAAGGAGTTCTGCTGGAGTTTTCCCAGTGGTTGCATGTGGTGTGTTTCTGTAAGCAGAAAGGAAGGAGTCCAGCTGTTGGGGTGACAGGGACTGTTGTTTACTTGCAGCCACTGTAGCTTTGAAGTAGCGTTTAAAAGTCTGCACAAACCGCTCTGCTTGACCATTTGTAGCCGGGTGGTAAGGTGCGGTCAACTTGTGCTTGATGTTGTGGGCAGTCAGGAAATGCTGAAACTCCTGACTGGTGAATTGTGCACCGTTGTCTGTGACGATTTCTCTGGGGTATCCAAACGTAGCAGCGAGATGTAACAGTATGGAAACCGTTGCCTTAGTCGTTGGCTGAGTAACAGGAATGACCTCAGGCCACTTTGAATGGGCGTCCACTATGATCAAGAAGGTGTGTCCTCTGATCGGGCCTGCAAAGTCCAAGTGTAGGCGAAACCAAGGAACCGTGGGCCAAGTCCAGGGCTGGACGCACCCTCGAGGAGGGTCTCTTGCCGTTTGTGCACATCCAGCACAAGCATTCACATATGTTGTGATATCTGAGTCTAGGTTTGGCCACCACACATAGCCTCTGGCCTTTTGTTTCATACGTGTGCTCCCGGGATGACCAGTATGTAGCAAGTCCAGAATGTGTCTCCGGAGGGTCTGTGGAATGATCACTCGGTCTCCCCATAAAACACAGTTGCCAGCCACAGTTAATTCCATACGCCTACGGAAATAAGGTTCATACTCCTGTGTGACAGTTGCAGGCCAACCGGAACGTACCCAGGAGAGTATGGTTTTCAGAAAGGTATCCTTGGTTGTATGGGCTGCTATCTCCCCAGAAGACAAGAAGGACAGGCTGGTGTAACGACAACTCTTGACCGGTGGAGAAGAGTCCATGGACCTCCCTGTCAGTCGGGACATAGCGTCCGCATTAGCATTGGCATCATGACCACGATACTGAATTTTGTAGCTGTATGCCCCCAAGAATAGGGCATAGCGTTGGAGGCGGGCCGCAGTAGTCTGGGAGATGCCTTTGTCAGGGCTAAAGATCTGAAGGAGTGGTTTATGGTCCGTCAGTATGGTGAATTCCCTACCATACAGGTAAAGATGAAACTTCTTAATTGCCCATATCAGCGCAAGAGCCTCTTTGTCAATGTGTGAGTAATTGCTTTCTGCTTTTGTCAAAGACCTGGAGGCAAATGCCACTGGTTTTTCTGACCCATCTGGTAAGATGTGGGATAGTACCGCCCCCAGACCATAGGGTGAGGCATCACAAGCCAAGGTGAGAGGCTTCTGGAGGTCATAGTGCACGAGCATGCGTGACGCCAACAGCTTCCGCTTAGAAACTTCAAAAGCACGTTGGCATCCAGTCCCATCTGGAGTGTTTCTCCAAAAGCTTGTTCAACGGAAACAAGGTGTGTGCCAGATCTGGCAGGAATTTGTGGTAATAGTTCAGCAAGCCAAGGTATGATCGCAGCTGCTGGACGTTGGTTGGGGCTGGAGCTTTGACTAAAGCATCAACCTTGGCTTCCGTGGTGTGTATACCTTCTGCATCCACAAGGTGGCCACAAAACTCCAATTTAGGCACCATGAATTGGCATTTTGCTAAGTTCACTTTCAGACCCTGTTCTTGGAGTCTCGCCAACACAAGCTCCACATTCTGCTTGTGTTCCTGGTCGGTCCGACCTGTAATGAGCATGTCATCTAGCAGGCACTGAGTGAAAGGAATGTCCGCCAAAATCTCGTCCATTTTTCGTTGCCAAATGGCTGGGGCAGAGGCTACCCCAAACACCATCCGATTATATTGATACAGTCCCTTGTGGGTGTTGATGGTCAGAAACTTGCGGGAAGAAGGATGGACCTCAAACTGTAAATATGCTTGTTTGAGATCAAGCTTGGTGAACTTTTGACCTCCTGCAAGAGAGGCAAAAATGTCATCTACTCTGGGTAGGGGATACTGGTCTATTTCCAGTTGAGAGTTCAGTGCCATGCGGAAATCGCCACAAATGCGCAAGTCCCCATTCGATTTCTTTACCGGTACAACTGGTGATGCCCACTCGCTGTGCTCTACCTTTGAGATGACACCTTGTTCCTCCAGCCGACTTAGTTCTGCTTCCACACCTGCTCGGAGTGCGAAAGGTACTGTCCGAGCTTTGAAGAACTTAGGCTGAGCGTTGGGTTTCAGCTTGAGTCTCACACAGTCATGCTTTATTTTTCCCAACTGGTCATCAAAAATCTTTGGGAACCGCTGCTTCAGGGACACCACCCATCCCTCATTATCTCCTAATGGAATGGTAACGGTGTTACAGGGACTTATGGCGATGTCTGGCATACCAAAGTGAGCAATCCAGTCTCTCCCAAAGAGAGGGGGTCCCCCATTTTCTAGGATATATAATGGCAGTCTCTTTGTCTGACCCTTGTACAATACCTTTACTTTTGCGTAACCCAGTGGGTGGAGTATCTGCTTTGAGTATGTCTGCAGTTTGATTGGTGTTGGGCGGACAGTTTTTCGGGTCTGAAGTTGTCTCCATTGTTTCTGGGTGATAACTGAAACTGCTGCTCCTGTGTCTACATCCATCCTGAGTTTCTTTCCCTCAATGGTTACATCTACAGTCATTGCGGAGGGTGCTGAATGCATATGATGTATGTCTAACCTGTGGAGCACAGCCTCATCCTCTGACTCAGATGATGATGTATATCTTCCCACCATATATGTCTTTGTCTTGGGGTTCAGAGGTTGTTTATCTCGCACCTTCTTGCTACGGCAAACTCGTTTCAGATGGCCGGTCCTACCGCAATTATGACAGGTCTGATCCTTAAACCGGCAGACTTTGTGGTCATGGTCTGTATTGCCACAACGGTAGCAAGCTGACTCCCGGCTTGGTGGGGGTCTGTATTTCCAGTTTGCAGCAGTTGGCTTGACTGCTGTTCTGAAAACTTCCTGCTTCACCTCTTCCCTTCTGCTCTGGGGGTTCAATTCCTCTGTATCTTTCACAGCCATTTCCATCACTGAAGCTATCTCAATTGCCTTTGTAAGAGTAAGGTCTTTCTCTGTTAACAGTCTCTTTTGTGTTGACTCACAATTCAGTCCCATGACAAACTTATCTCTCAGTGCAGTAGGTAGGTAGTCCCCAAAAGAACAGGTAGAGGCTAGTCTGCGAAGGGCGAGCACATAAGCTTTAATCTCTTCACCTGTCTGTTGCTGCCTCTGATAGAAGCAAAATCTTTCTGCAATTTCTAATGGTTTAGGCTGGAAGTGATCCTCTAGCAGTGTCAGCAGCTCTGCCAATGTCTTAGCTGCTGGTTTTACAGGGGAAAGCAGATCCCTCAGAGTGTCATATGTCTTGGCCCCAACCACTGTCAGAAACACTGCTACTTGCCTGTTGTCTGGGATGTCATTTGCACTGAAATACTGTTCCAGTCTCTCAACCCAGGAACTCCAGGATGTCTGTTCTCCATCAAACTCACTTAATGTCCCGATTAATGACATTTTCCTGCTGGGATCTGTGATTGCTTTTATCCAGGTGACAATCCACAATGTCTTTGTCTCTCTCTCAGACTGATAGACACTTTGTAAATCCCATCCTCGTCGCCACTGTTATATCCTGTGTGTTGTGAGAGACACAAGACTCTGGGCTGGAACAATGGATGTTTATTCAGTACAGGAGGTACACTGGAACATGCATCTCAGGACATTACATATCTCTGCTTTTCTACATGTGCTCTCTCTAAGATGGCTACTATGCCCCTTGACCCTTGTCATCACTGCTGGGTGGAGCCAGCCTTAAAGTGCCAGTACATGTGGAACCCTTCAGGTATAACACCTTTAATATCAGATCTGGGTGGAGTGGCCCTTTAATATCAGATCTGGGAGGAGTGGCCCTTTAATATCAGATCTGGGAGGCGTGGCCCTTTAATATCAGATCTGGGAGGAGTGGCCCTTTAATATCAGATCTGGGAGGCGTGGCCCTTTAATATCAGATCGGGGAGGAGTGGCCCTTTAATATCAGATCTGGGAGGAGGTTCCTCTTTTTATGTCTTTTTGTTGAATTGATACAAACAGGAAATATTATGAAAAGACATAAAAGGCTGCGAAGGATCTCAGGGGGTTCCGTCTGTCTGCAGGTCATGTGACTTCCTTGTTGACGTTTTGACTGCAATACATTCACCGAACAACGATAGTAACCCGGATCCAGGTGGGTCCAACACTTAACACCGTCACCAACCCGGGTGATAGTAAGACCCGGGTGATAGTAAGACTCGGGTGATAGTAAGACCCGGGTGATAGTAAGACCCGGGTGATAGTAAGACTCGGATGATAGTAAGACCCGGGTGATAGTAAGACCCGGATGATAGTAAGACCCGGGCGATAGTAAGACTCGGGTAATAGTAAGACCCGGATGATAGTAAGACCCGGGTGATAGTAAGACTTGGGTAATAGTAAGACTCTGGTGATAGTAAGACTCGGCACGGCAGAGTAGGATGGATGACGGTAATGGTAAGACCCGGGTGATG
The DNA here is from genome assembly GCF_905171775.1 of Rana temporaria. Lineage (NCBI taxonomy): Eukaryota > Metazoa > Chordata > Amphibia > Anura > Ranidae > Rana > Rana temporaria. Next base: position 377,421 of record NW_024404482.1, read on the forward strand.
GTAAGATCCGGGTGATAGTAAGACCCGGATGATAGTAAGACCCGGGTGATAGTAAGACTCGGGTGATAGTAAGACCCGGGTGATAGTAAGACTCGGGTGATAGTAAGACTCGGGTGATAGTAAGACCCGGGTGAAAGTAAGACTCGGGTGATAGTAAGACCCGGGTGATAGTAAGACCCGGGTGATAGTAAGACATGGGTAATAGTAAGACTCGGGTGATAGTAAGACCCGGGTGATAGTAAGACTCGGGTGATAGTAAGACTCGGGTGATAGTAAGACCCGGGTGATAGTAACCCGGATGATAGTAAGACTTGGGTGATAGTAAGACCCGGGTGATAGTAAGACCCGGGTGATAGTAAGACCCGGATGATAGTAAGACCCGGGTGATGGTAAGACTCGGGTGATAGTAAGACTCGGGTGATAGTAAGACCCGGGTGATAGTAAGACTCGGGTGATGGTAAGACCCGAGTGATAGTAAGACCCGGGTGATAGTAAGACTCGGGTGATAGTAAGACCCGGGTGATAGTAAGACTCGGGTGATAGTAAGACTCGGGTGATGGTAAGACTCGGGTGATGGTAAGACTCGGGTGATAGTAAGACTCGGGTGATAGTAAGACCCGGGTGATAGTAAGACTCGGGTGATAGTAAAACCCGGGTGATGGTAAGACCCGGCTGATGGTAAGACCCGGGTGATAGTAAGACCCGAGTGATAGTAAGACTCGGGTGATAGTAAGACCCGGGTGATAGTAAGACCCGGGTGATAGTAAGACCCAGATGATAGTAAGACTCGGGTGATAGTAAGACCCGGGTGATAGTAAGACTCGGGTGATAGTAGGACTCAGGTGATAGTAAGACCCGGGTGATAGTAAGACCCGGGCGATAGTAAGACTCGGGTGATAGTAAGACCCGGGTGATAGTAAGACCCGGGTGATAGTAAGACTCGGGTGATAGTAAAACCCGGGTGATGGTAAGACCCGGGTAATAGTAGGACCCGAGTGATGGTAAGGCCCGGGTGATAGTAAGACCCAGATGATAGTAAGACTCGGGTGATAGTAAGACCCGGGTGATAGTAAGACCCGGGTCATAGTAAGACTCGGGTGATAGTAAGACCCGGGTGATAGTAAGACCCGGGTGATAGTAAGACCCGGGTGATAGTAAGACCCGGGTGATAGTAAGACCCGGGCGATAGTAAGACTCGGGTGATAGTAAGACCCGGGTGATAGTAAGACCCGGGTGATAGTAAGACCCGGGCGATAGTAAGACTCGGGTGATAGTAAGACCCGGGTGATAGTAAGACTCGGGTGATAGTAAGACCCGGGCGATAGTAAGACCCGGGAGCTGGTTCCACTCTTCTCGGAAGGCTTCCTACAAGATTTTGGAGGGTGTCTGTGGGAATTTGGGCCCATATGGAGTTGCCTCTTCCACCATAGCCAATAATATGGAGTTGCCTCCTCCCCCATGGCCATTAATATGGAGCTGCCTCCTCCACCATTAATATGGAGCTGCCTCCTCCCTCCCATGGCCATTATTATGAAGTTGCCCCCTTTGTGTCTAGACCATCCTCCACTCTTCTCGGAAGGCTTCCTACAAGATTTTGGAGGGTGTCGGTGGGAATTTGGGCCCCTTTGTGAGGTCAGTTCTGATGTTGGATGAGATCTGCCTCACATGTTGGGCACCATAAGTGTTCAGTAGGGTTGAGTTAGGGGCTCTGTGCAGAACATTGGACTTCCTCCACCAAACTGGTCATCCATGTCTTCACGGAGCTGGCTCCACTCTTCTCGGAAGGCTTTTGGAGGGTGTCTGTGGGAATTTGGGCCCATTTGAGGGGTCAGTTCTGATGTTGGATGAGAAGACTTGGCTCCCCATCAGTGTTCAAATTCATCCCAAAGGTTTTCAGTAGGGTTGAGGTCGGGACTCATGGGCATTAATATGGAGTTGCACCTCCTTGGCAGCTAAACCACCTTCACTCTTCTGGGAAGACTTTCCACAAGATTTTGTTTAATTCATCCCAATGGTGTTCAGTAGGGTTGAGGTCAGGGCTCTGTGCAGGACACTCGAGTTCCTCCACCCTTCACACCTGATCTTGTTGGACATCCATTTTCTAAGCCATGGCCATTAATATTTAGTTGCCCCTTTTCCCCTTCAAAGGCCATTAATACGGACTTTCCCCTTTTGTGGCTATAACATCCTCCACTCTTCGGGGGAAGACCTCAGGACTTTGGAGGGTGTCTGAGAATTTGCGCCCAGCCATTTCTGAGGTCAGCTACTGATGTTGGATGAGAAGACCTGAATCACAATTGACGTTCCAGTTCATCCCAAAGTCCGTAGGGATGAGGTCAGGGCTCTGTGCAGGACACTCGACTTCCTCCATGGCCTCAAACCTACTGAACACCTTTGGGAAGGCCTCATCCTAAAGGTGTTCTGTAGGGTTAAGGACAGGTACTGATGTTGGATGAGAAGACCTTATACCAAAAGGTCTTCCAAAGGTAGGGTTGAGGTCAGGGCTCTATGCAGGACCAGGGCTGCCATGGGGGTGGGGGGGCTTACAGCCAATACATCTGTAAGGGGCCCCGGGGACCGAGGGGCCCACCCGGAACAGAAGAAGAAGGCAGGATAGGTGAAGGGGGGCCATGTTGTGCACTATAGAAATGATCTCACAGCTTCTGCGGCTCTCTGTGGTCATTGAGCTCAGACATCGAGCTCTTTACTGCCACCTCTGGCTACTATGTGCATGTGCACCCCTCGTGTGAGCTGCCTGTACTGCGCTCCTCTGTGTCAGTGACATGTCGGCTTTGTGAAAACGATCTGGGACTAGGGAGGAAGATTCATTTTACAGGTGGGGCTGTGAAGGAAAGGGGGGGGCTGTTTGTGTACAGGGAGGGGCCAGAAGCTTGTGTGTTTACAGATTTGAGTACGTGTGGGGCTGATATATATATACAGTATATATACACACAGGTGAGGGGTGTGAGGGGGAGGGGGCTGGAATATATACAGGTGTGAAGGGGAGGGGGGCTTGCATATATACAGGTGTGAAGGGGAGGGGGCTGGCATATATACAGGTGTGAAGGGGAGGGAGACTGGCATATATACAGGTGTGAAGGGGAGGGAGGCTGGCATATATACAGGTGTGGAGGCTGGCATATATACAGGTGTGGAGGGGAGGGGGCTGGCAAAAATACAGGTGTGGAGGGGAGGGGGGCTGGCATATATACAGGTGTGGAGGGGAGGGGGCTGGAATATATACAGCTGTAAAGGGGAGGGGGGCTGGCATATATACAGGTGGGGAGGGGGCTGGTATATATACAGGTGTGAAGGGGAGGGGGCTGGCATATATATAGGTGTGAAGGGGAGGGGGCTGGTATATATGCAGGTGTGAAGAGGAGGGTGGCTGGCATATATACAGGTGTGGAAGTGAGGGGGCAGGCATATATACAGGTGTGGAGGGGAGGGGGCTGGCAAAAATACAGGTGTGGAGGGGAGGGGGGCTGGCATATATACAGGTGTGGAGGGGAGGGGGCTGGCATATATACAGGTGTGGAGGGGAGGGGGCTGGAATATATACAGCTGTAAAGGGGAGGGGGGCTGGCATATATACAGGTGTGGAGGGGAGGGGGCTGGCATATATACAGGTGTGGAGGTGAGGGGGCTGGCATATATACAGGTGTGGAGGTGAGGGGGCTGGCATATATACAGGTGTGGAGGGGAGGGGGGCTGGCATATATACAGGTGTGGAGGGGAGGGGGGCTGGCATATATACAGGTGTGAAGGGGAGGGTGGCTGGCATATATACAGGTGTGAAGGGGAGGGTGGCTGGCATATATACAGGTGTGGAGGGGAGGGTGGCTGGCATATATACAGGTGTGGAGGTGAGGGGGCTGGCATATATACAGGTGTGGAGGGGAGCTGGCATATATACAGGTGGGGAGGGGAGGGGGGCTGGCATATATACAGGTGTGGCGGGGAGGGTGGAGGTCCACTTTAATGGCGAGGATTCTTCACTTCCTGCTCGGATTATTTTTGTGGCGGTATATCGGAGGCTGCGATTTGCTTTGTAACGCGGCTGATTTGTTGATTTTGGATGAAGGAGATTTCGTTCCCTTTGTGGTCTTTTCAGGAAACAATAACGAGCTTTGAAGAAAAGGAAGGCGGCGCGCGGGGAGCCAAAACAAACATGTTCAGAGGAGCGAGCGACACGACTCTTCAGAGGAACTTCCTCTACAAGCCGCTCTGAGCAAACATTGTAATGTGAGGATTCCGGCGTACCCAGGTGATAGTGCTGGCCCTATGAAGAGTATCTGACAAAAGTAAGTACACCCCTCACATTTGTGTAAATCTTTTCATGTGACAAATGACACTTTGTATCTACAATGTTGTGTAGTGAGTGTACATGGGGGGGGGAGGGGTGTACATGGGGGGGGAGGAGTGTACGGCTTGTGTAACAAATAACTCAACACACAGCCATTCATGTCTAAACCGCTGGCAACAAAAGAGAGTACACCCCCTAAGTGAAACATTTACGAATTGAGCCCATTCGCCCAGAGCTCGACAAAATCCGGGCGCCCGGTCGCAACTGGGACAAGAAATTGTGACCTGGCGCTCGCAATTTAGGCCGTCGCGGCTTTGCGGCCTACAAGGCCACAAAGCCGCGGCCTCAATTGCCGGCTGTCGCGGGCCCACCATGATCGCGCGGCAGGGGAGGTGGGGGCGCACGGAGGCACAGGATCCTGTGTCTCAGTGCGCCCCCACCTCCCGCGGCAGGCCCACGACGGCCAGTAATTGAGGCCGCGGCTTTGCAGCCTTGTGAAGGCCCAAGCTTCCTTCTGTGACCTGGCGCCATCTGGTGGTGGCCGTTGGCATTACAAGTAAAACAGCAGTTCTTAAAGTGTTTTTTCACTGCCATCTCTTTCCCTCTAATTAGAACCCCCAAACATTATATATATTTTTTTAATTCGAACACCCTAGAGAATAAAATGGTGATCGTTGCAATACTTTCTGTCACGCCGTATTTGCGCAGCGGTCTTACAAGCGCACTTTTTTTTGGGGGGGAAAATACACTTTTTTTAATTAAAAAATAAGATAACAGTAAAGTTATCCCCATTTTTTTTTTATATTGTGAAAGATAATGTTACTCCGAGTAAATTGATACCCAACGTGTCACGCTTCAAAATTGCGTCCGCTCGTGGAATGGCGACAAACTTTTACCCTTTAAAATCTCCATAGGCGACGTTTAAAAAATGTACAGGTTGCATGTTTTGAGTCACAGAGGAGGTCTAGGGCTAGAATTATTGCTCTCACTCTACCAATCGCGGCGATACCTCACATGTGTGGTTTGAATACCGTTTACATATGCGGGCGCTGCTCAGGTATGCGTTCGCTTCTGCACGCGAGCTCGTCGGGATGGGCGCGTTTTCTGGTTCCTAGATTCCAAGCAAATTTGTCAAACCCTGCATTAGCCATTTTCCCTCCCCCCGCTGTCATGTGACTCGTTAGTGTTACAAGGTTTTAGGTGTGAATGGGGAGCAGGTGTGTTAAATTTGGTGTTATCGCTCTCACTGTCTCATACTGGTCACTGGGGGGTACAACATGGCACCTCATGGCAAAGAACTCTGAGGATCTTTTTTAAAAAACAAAAACACAATGGTAGCTCTACATAAAGATGGCATAGGCCAGGAATTTCCAAACTTTCTAAACAATGGGCCAGTTTAATATCCTCCAGACTTTAGGAGGGCCAAACTCTGGTCATCAGGAGTAAAAACGATCCTGGCATCAGTGCCAATGCATCTTTGGTATTAGGGGGGTGAAATAATACCCCATTGTTGGTGTCAGAGGAAGAACTTAAGCGGTTTGGGATACTTTCCAATTTCAACTTCTCAAAGTCGGAAATCCTACCCAATTTGCCCCCCCGGCAAGTAGATTGCAGGCAGCTTTTGCCTTCACCTGGGCCAAGTCCTCCTTCAAATATCTGGGCCTACGGTTAACAGACCATTTTGACACCCTTTATACAGCCAATTATCCCTCCCTTCCTGAAGTGGTTAAAAGAGATCTTTCCCAATGGACCAAGACCACCTTTACACGGTTGGGTCACATAGAGATCATAAAAATTAACATTTTGCCACGCATACTTTTCTTCCTGTAGATGGTACCGGTCCCCCTGCCTAGAGACTTCTTTACCCGATGTCTAGCATGCTATCCAGGTTTGTGTGGAACGCACGGAAACCCAGAATAGCTATGAGGGTGCTGAGGCCCTCGAAACGGGCAGGTGGACTGAGGATCCCAGACATCTTGAATTATAGGGCTGTAGCTCTTCAGAGGATCCTGAACTGGCGCTTCCATACCCAGTCCAAGCTATGGGTCTCCTTGGAGAAATGTTTGGCAGGGAGGAATTTGGCATATGCCCCGTGGTTGTCCCGAGAGCATAGGGGGTTGTCTGACACTGCCTCCCCCACTGAAGGCGCATGCTCTTTCAATCTGGGACCGACTTAACCCGACCCTGAACCTGTCCCCTCTGGGTGGGTTTCTGTGGTTCCCTCCGGGGGAACAAATGGGCTTTTTTGGCCCTTGGGTGGATGATGGCAATGGTAAATTATTGAGTTTTGAGACCTTGCAGGCCAGATATTACAGCTCTGATGAATTTTAGGAGGTACAGGCAGCGTCACCATTTCTTAGAGGTCCACGGCCATTCTATGAGACATCTCCTCTCTCGCACCCTTTGAGCACCTTTTTGTGGAGGAAGAGGAAGATCCACTTCCACGTCTCGGAAAGGTACCGCCTGCTAGGCTCTGTCATCCTAGATTCTAAACCTGCACACGTGCGGGTCTGGGAGAGAGACTTTAAACTGCGACTCAGCTGACTCGCCTCTACCAGCTCACCCACTCCAGCTCTATTGAGTCTAAAACCCAAAAAAACAATTACAAAATTCTGACGCGCTGGTATAGGGTTCCGGCTGATTTGGCACGTTTCTACCCTTCCGTGTCAGACCAATGCTGGCGAGCATGTGGCCACAGAGGCACACTTCAGCACATATGGTGGGAATGCCTCCGGATTAAGCCCCTTTGGGAAGACATTAAATCCCAAATAAAAGAGATCCTAGGCCTGGATGTCCCTCTATCCCCCGTCCACTTCCTCCTACACGTCCCTCAGATCCCGATTAGTCGATACAAGACAAGCGCATTACCACGTTTACTAAAATGCGCCTAGACGTTTAATCCCAGTCTACTGGAAACAGACCCCCAATTCCAACAAGGGAGGAATGGGTTGGCAAAGTAAATGACATCAGAGAAGCCGAGAATTGGATAGCGATTTGCAGGGGTACCCTGGAACGCTTCAACATCGTATGGACGCCTTGGATGGCCTAGGCATGGGTGCTCAACCTGTGGCTCTCCAGCTGTTGCAAAACTACAATTCCCATAATGCCTCAGCCTTTGGGAGACATGCTTGTACCCGTCAGCGGCTTGCAATGCCTCATGGGAATTGTAGTTCCGCAACAGCTGGAGAGCCACAGGTTGAGCACCCATGAGTCCTAGGGCATGTATCTTCGAGTCTAGACTTGGCGTTGGAGCTGGCAGAACCATCCCTTAGATCCCGCGTGGGCAGCGGCGCTCTGGCATCATAAAACCCCCCCTCTGGAGGTGACCCGGCCCCGGTGAGGCTCGCTTGGTGCAGACTTGAAGACTCCATCTTAGACTGCAGGTATGCTCTGACCCCCCTTTTCCATCTCTCCCCTACTCTACCCTTTTCTTCTCTCTCTGATCCCTAGTTTCTTCTCAACTATCCACAGCCTCTTGTTCACACGGTTTTGGATTGTTCATTTGTCTTGCACTAACTGTACCTATGGCCACGAGCAATGCGGAACGGTGATAGCAAAAAAAAAAAAAAGCAACATTTTACCACCGAAGGTAAAAAAAAAAAAAAGTGTTTACATGTAACAAAAACTTTGACTGCAGAACGCCAACATTTGAGCCTACATTTTGTTGCTTTAGTAGAATATTGTGCTGGTGAGACGCTGGGAGATTCCACTTTGCCAAGAATTGGGAAATTTCATATAAAATTCAGCTTTGGGAGTTTCTGCTTTGCCAAAAAAAATTCTAAAAGAAATCCAGCTTTTCACTGGGAGTTTACTTTGCCATAAAAAATATAAAAGGCCACTTCACCCAGATCTGATATTAAAGGGCCACTCCCAGGGATGGCGCCTTTTCCCCTCCTGGCACCGACTGTTTGCCTTCGGTGCTCCTGTATTGAGCGGTGTGCCAGAGGAGGTTTGATGGAGGCCGACTTGGCCCCCCCCCTCTACTGGCGCAGCGGGCAGCAGTTTGCCTGGTATCCTTTTAAAGGGTATTGACTACCGATATCATTGCCATATAATGTCCAGTACCGATTAGAAGCGACAGCCACGTACCACGGCCAATTTGCAACTTGTATTGTCGTTTGTCTTTTAACCCCTTCCCTACCGAGTCATTGTAAAATGACGTCGGCGGGAACCCTTCCTCCTTCAGACTGGACGTCATATGACGTCCTTGCATTCCCGGGCGGCTAGGGGGCGCGCGTGCACCCCCTGTCGCATTGCACAGGACCCGTGCGCGTGCCCGGCGACATCTGCTGGGAACCCACGATTGTCCGTAAACACACAGATCCATGTCCTGTCAGCGGTGAGGAGACCAAGGTGTGTTCCCAGTACAGAGCAACACAGATCGATCTACTCCCCTTGTGAGTCCCCTCCCCCCCACAGTTAGAACACACTTTAGGGAACATATTTAACCGCTTCAGCGCCCCCTAGTGTTAACCCCTGCCAGTCACATTTACACAGTAATCCCTGCAGTTTTATAGCACTAATCGCTGTGTAAATGTGAATGGTCCCAAAAATGTGTCAAAAGTGTCCGATATGTCCGCCGCAATGTCACAATAAAAATCACAGATCGCCGCCATTACTAGTAATAAAATAAAAATGCCATAATTCTATTCCCTATTTTGTAGATGCTAGAACTTTTGCGCAAACCGATCAAATACGCTTATTGCGATTTTTTTTAACAAAAAATATGAAGAAGAAGAATACGTATCGGTCTAAACGGATGAAAAAAAAAAGTTTAAAAAAAAAAAAAAAGATATTTATTAAATCAAAAAGTAAAAAAAAAAGATGTGTTTTTTTCAAAATTGGGTGATCAAATACCACCAAACGAAAGCTCTATTTGTGGGGAAAAAAGGACGCCAATTTTGTTTGGGAGCCACGTCGCAATTGTCATTCAAAGTGCGACAGCGCTAAAAACTAAAAGATGGTCTGGGCAGGAAGGGGGTGAAAATGCCCTGTATGGAAGGGGTTAAATATCTAAAAAAAAAAAAATCTTTTAACCCCTTCCCGACCGCCGCATGTACATATACGTCGGCAGAATGGCACGGACAGGCACATTGGCGTACCTGTACGTCCCTGCCTAGACGTGGGTCGGGGGTCCGATCGGGACCCCCCCCCCGCGACTTGCGGCGGTCGGGTCCCCTCGGGGAGCGATCCGGGACGACGGCGCGGCTATTTGTTTCCAGCCGCTCCCGTCGCGATCGCTCCCCGGAGCTGAAGAACGGGGAGAGCCGTATGTAAACACAGCTTCCCCGTGCTTCACTATGGCGCTGTCATCGATCGTGTGATCCCTTTTATTAGGGAGACTCGATCGATGACGTCATTCCTACAGCCGCACCCCCCCTACAGTTGTAAACACACAGTGTACAACTAGTCCTACAGCGCCCCCCTGTGGTTAACTCCCAAACTGCAACTGTCATTTTCACAATAAACAATGCAATTTAAATGCATTTTTTGCTGTGAAAATCCCAAAAATGTGTCAAAATTGTCCGAAGTGTCCGCCATAATGTCGCAGTCACGGAAAAAAAAAAAATCGCTGATCGCCGCCATTAGTAGTAAAACAAAAAAAAAAATTATAAAAATGCAATAAAACTATCCCCTATTTTGTAAACGCTATAAATTTTGCGCAAACCAATCGATAAACGCTTATTGCGATTTTTTTTACCAAAAATAGGTAGAAGAATACGTATCGGCCTAAACTGAGGAAAATTTTTTTTTTATATATGTTTTTGGGGGATATTTATTACAGCAAAAAGTAAAAAATATTGCATTTTTTTCAAAATTGTCGCTCTATTTTTGTTTATAGCGCAAAAACTAAAAACCGCAGAGGTGATCAAATACCACCAAAAGAAAGCTCTATTTGTGGGGAAAAAAAAGGACGCCAATTTTGTTTGGGAGCCACGTCGCACGACCGCGCAATTGTCTGTTAAAGCGACGCAGTCCCAAACTGTAAAAACACCTTGGGTCTTTGGGCAGCATATTGGTCCGGGGCTTAAGTGGTTAAAACTATTTTTTTTTTTTTTTAACACACACTTTTTTTTAAAGTTACAAAACCTCTGGCAAGGATATACAATTGGAGCGCACATACAAAAAAAAAAGGAGCCGAGTGAACAATAAAAATAAGTTTATTAAATCTACAAAATTTCAATAGTTGTCGTTGAATCAACATAAACTAAGTTAAAATGACAATCATGGAATAAAATGGGGTCACATATTTGAACAGTTTTATTAGTGATACACCTATAAAAACACATAAAAATACAAAGACAAAAACCCTTACAATTCATAAGAAGGTTTTTTTTTATTGTACATCGATATTTCTTGGCTGAGAAGATCAGCTGGAATGGGAATGGTGGTCACAAGGCTCAAATGATCTTCTATGGAGACTAGAATGAGATCAGATCTCAGAGGATGAAGAGTTACCACCTTGGCGATCGAAGTCCTGGATACAGAACGGGGCAGAATGGGGTGGGGCAGAACGGGGCGGCACAGGGCAGAATGGGGTAGGGCAGAATGGGGTGGGGCAGAATGGGGCGGCGCGGGGCAGAATGGGACGGCGCAGGGCATAATGGGGCGGGGCTCACCATGTACACAAGGACAAAACACAAAAATATCTACAAGATGCATCTACATCTCTTTCCATCGATTTATAACATTTAAAGAACTAATTTAAAAAAAAAAAAAGGATTCCAAGACTTAAGCCAACCTGTACAGACAGATGAATGGCAGCAGTTAAAGGTGGGTAGCTGGCGGTATGTACACACTTCTAAAGTGGTCTTCCAGATTGGCCCATTTGAATGGAGGTACACAAGCTACAAGTGGCCCGTTAAATGGGAGGTACATACAAAAGAAATGCAAGGGATCTTCCCAAAATTGGAGGCAAGAGCCCACTACAAGGAGGGGCCTCTTTAGATTGCTTCCTCTAGCGACGCCCGCTCCCCTAGTTCCTCCTCCTCTCCATTGGTCAGCAAGTTGAGAACGACCATTACTCAGCTAGATACAAGTCTGCATACATGAGCAGATTTTGAGGCTCATTAAAGAGAACCTCCCCTGAGGTTTTTGGCCAATTACCATATAAAAAAGTTGGGGATGATTTGGCAATGGCAATATGAGAACTTATCTACAGAGCCCTGCACTACTTTACTGCCCCAATCAACCGATTCCCATAGCCCAGTCAACATGCCAAAGTATAGGAAACCAACCTGTCTGTATGTACCAGGAGCGGGCACCTAGTTCCAGAAAAAACAGGCAAGTTGGAGGTTACTTGGCAATGGTAGCATGAGAGTTCTGCAGCATTTAATGCCCAATACAACCTAAATAGAGTCCCATAAGCCAGCTAACATGCCCAAGTATAGGAAACCAACCTGCCTGTATGTACCAGGAGCGGGCACCTAGTTCCAGACCAGCACAAGAGGGCACATCTAGAGAGCTCTGCACTAGTTAGCTGGGCTGTGGGAATCCATTGAGGGATTGGATGGGGTGGTCAAGGGAAACCAACCTGTCTGTGTGTACTAGGAGCGGGCACCCAGTTCCAGTAAAAGCCAGGCAAGTTGGAGGTGACTTGGCAATTGTAGCATGAGAGCACATTTAGAGTTCTGTGCCCATTTAATGCCCAATACAACAGATTCTTATAAGCCAGCTAACATGCCCAAGTATGGGAAACCAACCTGCCTGCATGTACCTGGAACAGGCACCTAGTTCCAGAAAAGCCAGGCAAGCAAGAGGGCACATCTAGAGGGCTGTGCACTACTTTACCACCCTAGCCAACGGTATCCCACAGACCAGATAAACCAATAAAGTAGTGCAGAGCTCTCTAGATGTGCCCTCTCGTGCTTGCCTGGCTTTTCTGGAACTAGGTGCCCGCTCCTTGTACATGCAGACCGAGTGCAGAATATTTCAGTCACATGATGATCATGTGACAGACATTGTCAGTGGGCACTGTAGGCCCTGGAAATGTGTTCCCGTCTTGAATAAAAAATGGGCATAGTTCTGGAGCTGCTGCTGTCTGGTCCAAGGTGGCAGCGGTCACCACCACAAGGGAAGACCATCTAACTCTACAATAAATTTGTAAAAAGGCGCTATTCGTCCTCGAGGATCGGAGCGCAGCCGGAGAAGAAGCTGACGTTGCTGTTGCACAAAGCTTTCTTTTTCTTCTTTAGGCCTAAAGACGGCTTTTCCTGAGATTCCTCCGCCGCAGAAGTGTTGAGCGGTTTGCGCTGAAGCTTCATAGAGAACATCTGTCCGATGTCGCTTATCTCACGGAGAACCTGGCGGCACAAAAAAGGAAAAAAATAAATTCAGAAAAATAAAACTAGCGGCAAGATTTACCAATACTGGAGCACTCCGAATCTGGCGCAGCCATGCATGGCAACCAATCAGCTTTTAACTTCAGCAATCAAGGTTTGGCAATAAAAACTGGAAGCCGATTGGTTTCTATGCAGAGCTGCACCCGATTTTTTGCACTTTCCAGTTCCACTCAAACCCCCCCCCCCCCCACCTTCCCGAAAAGTCCACAAAAATAAAAAAAATGATGTCACAGAGTTGCAGCCACTTCATCACCAGTGAATGTTCTTTGATGTCCAAAAGTGAGTTCACACCTGACCATCACAATACATTTTAAACCCCTTTCACACTGTGCCGGCCCGAACGACGGCGGTAAAAACGCCACCATTTTTTTAGTGGTGCTTTACCGTTGAATTTGCGACGCATCTCTGCCTCTAGCAGGGGCGCTTTTAACCCCCGCATGCAGCCGAAAAGGGGTTAAAACTGCGCGCAATGTGCTGCTACATCGGCTTTTTTGCCCATTGATTTCAATGGGCAGGAGCGGCGGGGTTCACCGCTCCGAAGAAGCTGCTGGCAGGACTTTTTCGGATGCCCTGCCAGCGCACCGCTGCAGTGTGAAAGCACTTGGGCTTTCAAACTGGAGCAACTTTTTTAGAGCCCTTTCACACTGCCACCCATAGTGGTAAAACGCTGCTATTTTTACCGACGCTATGGGCGCTAGCAGCCGAGAAAGGGTTAAAACCGCGCGCAATGCGCTGCTGAAGCAGATTTTTAAGGGCGTATTGCAGGCGCTATTTTTAACACTATAGTGCCTGCAAAATGCCCTCGGTGTGAAATGGGTAAAAAAAAAAAAAAGGCATGATCATTGCCATGTAATCACCCCATCACCAGCAATATGGAGTGGCCCCCTTTGTGGCTATGCCAGCCTCCACTCCATATTACTGGTCATGTGGGAAAGTCCTCCCAGAAGAGTGGAGGATGTTGTAGTCGCTAAGGGAGGGGGGGGGGGGGGGGGAACTCCATATTGTCATCGGGAGAGCAGAGGCAACTCCATAAAGACATGGTGTGATCAGTTTGGTGTTGAGGAACTCAAGTGTCCTGCACAGAGCCCTGACCCCCATCCCAACTTGATATATTTCTGCTCCTTCAGACAAAAGGAGCATTTATGGGGCCAGGTACTGACTTGGCTCGCCATCAGCATCCCAATTCATCTCAAATTTGTGATGAGGTCAGGGTTCTTTGCAGGACACGCAAGTTCCTCAAAAGCTGGTCACACCATGTCTTTATGGAGTTGCCTCTGCTCTCCCCATGACAATTAATATGAAGTGGCCCCCTTAGCGACTACGACATCCTTCACTCCTCTGGGAGGACTTCCACAACATTTTGGAGGGCGTCTGTGGGAATTTGTACCCATTTGTGAGGTCAGGTACTGAACACCTTTGGGGTGAACTGGAACGCCGATGGTGAGGCGGGTCTATTTTTGGTGCCCAATGTGAGGCTCAACCTCTAACATTAAGGGGGTACCTGTGATGTTCAATGTGAGGCTCAACATCACAGGTACCCCCTTAATGACGTTGGATGTTGAGCCTCACATTGGGCACCAAAAAGAGACCTGCCTCACCATCGGCGTTCCAGTTTACCCCAAAGGTGTTCAGTAGGGATGAGGTCAGGGCTCTGTGCAGGACACTCGCGTTCCTCCACACCATGTCTTCATGGGGCTGGTGCCACTCTTCCGAGAAGGCTTCCAAAAAAATTTGGTGTATGTCCAAGATGAATTGGGATGCTGATAGTGAGCCAAGTCAGTACCTGACCTCATAAAAGGCTCCTTTGGCTGAAGAAGTAGAAATATATCACAGAAAAACTCCTGAGAAGGCTTCCTACAAAATAAGAAGAGTGGAACCAGCACCATGAAGACACGGTGTGACCAGTTGGGTGTGGAGGAACGCGAGTGTCCTGCACAGAGCCCTGACCTCATCCCTACTGAACACCTTTAGGGTGAACTGGAAAGCTGATGGTAAGCCAGGTCTTTTGGTGCCCCATGTGAGGCTCAACATCTAACATCAGTACCTGACCTCACAAATGGGCACAAATTCCCACAGACACCCTCCAAAATGTTGTCGAAAGTCTTCCCAAAAGAGTGGAGGATGTAGTGGTCGCTAAGAGGGCAACTCCGTATTGTCATGGGGAGAGCAGAGGCAACTCCATAAAGACATGGTGACAAGTTTTTGAGGAACTCAAGTGTCCTGCACAGAACCCTGACCTCATCCCTACTTTGTGATGCCGATAGCGAGCCGAGTACCTGACCTCATAAATGTTCCTTTGGCTGAAGGAGCAGAAATATATCACAAAGTTGGGATGAGGTCAGCGTTCTGTGCAGGACACTTGAGTTCCTCAACACCAAACTGGTCACACCATGTCTTTATGGAGTTGCCTCTGCTCTCCCAATGGCAATATGGAGTTGCCCCCCCCCCCCTTAGCGACTACACCCTCTACTCTTCTGGGAGGACTTTCCACAAGATATTGGAGGGCCTCTCTGTACTAAATGTTGAATGAGGAGACCTGGCTCACAATCAGCATTCCAGTTCATCCCAGGGGTGTTCAGAAAGAGCAAGGTCAGGGCTCTGTGCAGGACACTCTAGTTCAATGACCTCAAACCTACGGAACACCTTTGGGATGTGAAGACCTCATTCTCAAAAGGTGTTCTGTAGGGTTGAGGCACTTATATTGCATGAAAATACCTCTTCCAAAAGTAGGGTTGAGGTCAGGGCTCTGTGCAGTTCCTTCACACCAAACTGGTCACACCATGTCTTCATGGAGCTGGCTTTGAACATGGGGGGTGGGGGGCCCACAGTCATGCTCATGCGTCTTCACCCAATTTACCACAAGAGGGCAATTGTCAAACTAGTGCTGAAATAACTAATCGATTATGAAAATCAATTATTCATAATCGATTAATCATGCAGGAACATAATTGGGGTTGACTAAAATTATCCCTTTATAGTACAAAAAGAGCAAAAAAAAAAAACCACAACACTACTGTAATTACTTTCACTGTCCCACAGTTAAAAAAAAAAAAAAAAAAAAAATGAATCCCTTGGGCCCCTTTCACATTGGGGTGGGAGCAGCGTTTGAGGTAAAGCACCTCCATTTTAGCGGCGCTTTACTGCCAATTTCGCTGCGTTATTCGGCCGCTAGCAGGGCTGTTTTACCCCCTCGCTAGTGGCCGAGAGAGTGTTAAAACTGCCCGCAATGCGCCTCTGCAGAGGCGTATAGCCGCGGTGTCCCATTGATTTCAATGGGCGGGAGCGGTATACACACACACTACGCCAAAGATGCAGCTAGCAGGACTTTTTTTTACCGTACTACTAGCGCACCGGAGTAGCAGCAGCGGCTGTTTAGGGTCGGTTTGCAGGAGCTATTTTTAGCGCAATAGCACCTGCAAACCGCCTTAGTGTGAAAGGAGCCGAACGTCGCCAATCACACAATTGGCACCGTTCGGAAATGCACAGAAAGGCCAGAGGAGACAGCACGGCTGACCTCGGCAAGTCTTGGGTGGGAAGTCTTTCCGAGGTCAGCCGACGTGTCCTTGGACCTTTTCTGAGGCTCCCCCCTCTGGCCGCATGCGGTATTGCATCCCATTGAAGTAAATGCGGACGCATTTTTTTCGTTTTTATCGACTTCAATGGGGAAACTCGCTTTGAATTACGAGAATTCTCCTGGGATGGATTATGCTCTTCATCCAAGGTTCCACTGTACTTCAATGGAGAAGCACGGAATGAGTTTGTGTAAATTTGTGTTTTTGAATCTGCCCAACCACAAATTGGACAAAAAAAAAATATATATAAAAATGCAAATCGCAGGAAAATTACCTTTAAAACCGATTAATTGAAATAAATCGGCTAATCGATTATGAAAATAATCGTTCGGTGCAGCCCTAGTCTAAAACCTGTGTGTCCAACCAGCAGCCCTTTGACACTTATTTTGTGGCCCTTGGCTGCCCTGCAAGTTGTCTACATAGGAAGGTGTAATGGTCCCCTGGGGGGGGTTCTACAAACCTTCGGCCATAAAGTACAGCCACCATCACGTGACTCTCAGCCTACCTTTGTCGTGGGCGTGACACAGGG
>NW_024404482.1:399169-406669 GCF_905171775.1 Rana temporaria
CGCCGGCTGTGGCACACAAATTACCGTGCCGTCCCAAAATGTGTTGCAGCCAAGTGCCTCCCCCGGCCCCCATACCCCTTTCGATGAATCATATCCCAGGCAGTATCTGCAGGACTCCTGTGGTCCAGCCTGTCCCCTGTGATTCCCCCGATGCTGCCGGACACGACGAGTGAGAATGGGGGGCAGAGCATACGGCAGCTGTGGGTGGAGCCCTTGATGGGTTGGGGGGGGGGGGGATAGCAAGGAGCAGCTGGGTGGCGGGTCTCCAGAACAGTACATGGTGCTGAGGAGAGCCCTGATCAGATGGACGATCATGTAGGCCAGTGGTCAACCCCCGTCCTCAGGGCCCGTCAACAGGCCAGGTTTGCAAGATAACTGAAATACATCACAGGTGATATTTGCTGCTCAGTGATTGCAGCATTCTAGTCTGCATCTCCCCAGGGTAATACATAAAACCTGGCCTGTTAGTGGGCCCTGAGGACAGGGTTGATGACCGCTGATGTAAGACATTGAGAGGCAAGCAAAATCCACGATCTAGATCAGTGTTTCTCAACTCCAGTCTTCAGGGCGCACCAACAGGTCATGTTTTCAGGATTTCCCTCAGATGAAACGGCTGTGGTAATTACTGAGGCAGTGAAACTGATAAAATCACATGTGCAAAATAATGGAAAGCCTGAAAACAAGACCTGTTGGTGCACCTTGAGGACTGGAGTTGAGAAACACTGATCTACATTGTACATGTGTTCGGGGGGGGGGGGGGCAGGTTAGTGGAGTGGACACTTGGCCCAAGTATTGGTGCAACCCTAATGCCAACGCCCCCCAGCCGTAACTTCTTCCAACCCTCTTGTTTTTTCCACTCACTTGTTTAAACACGTCGTTTTCTTGAAGGAGTTGCTGGTTCTTTTCACTGAGTTCCTTCATTTTTTCGATCTCTTCATCCTAAAAATAAAAAAAAAAGTTCAAAACAGAGACAAAGTTTCAAAACGTTAACCACGTCCGCTACGGCCATATTTTGGTGTTATTCAGCACTGAGCAACTTTACAAGCGGAGTACCAACTGTTTACATTTTTTATTTTTCCCACGAATATCGTTTTTTTTCTCCCAACCTTAATCTATATTACTCACGTTTTACGGATGGAGCGCCGCTAGGTTGCCGATTTCCCAAAGTAAAATAACTTATATTTTGCTCTGTTGGCATTATCCATATTGCTTGTGGGCATGTGAAGCCCACAATCACAAATCTTCCCAGAACAAGGTGCAGCTGAGCCAACAGCACGCCCTATGTCACGCATGCGCAGTATCTACAGCGCCGTACACTTCAGGACGTTGCCATCACAACGGGCGGCGTCGGAAGCGAGTCCTGATGTGATGGCAATGAAGCCTACTAACTCTTGGGAAATGATACACACACCTCCCAGGAGCATGGGCGCCGAAGGAAATGTCAGAATACAAAGGACCACATAGCAACAGTGCCGAGGGGGGGGGGGGGGGCGTGGTTTGAGAATTTCCCCCCCCCAAATGTTTGCAGATTCATAATGCTGTTTATTTCTGCAAAGTTCGTTTTTTTGGGTGGAACGTTTATTAGGACACTTTCCTGTCTAGGGCGCCCGCATCTGTCTCTTGGGTGCTGCTCCTTGCGGCTTCACTTCCTGGTTGCATGCTCGATTCGCGCTGCACTATCCCACAGGTCCCTGCCGTCTTCTGGCACCTGTGCGTCTCCTAGAAGACAGTGAGGGGGGGGGGGGGTTGGGCTTGTACACGGAATAGGCACCGGGCGTGGCGTAGGTCACCTCGATCACTGAGTTGATCTATGGCCAGAAGTGGGAGAAAATACCTGTATTACAGGTTTCTGCTCCCTCCTCACCCCTGAAAGGTGCCAAATGTGACATCAGAGGGGGGGGATCCAAAGAGGAAGTTCCATTTTTGCACGTCCCACATGCCCTGCAAAATTCACGGTAAGGCGCCGCTGAACGCGACGCACCCACCGCCCCAGTGCGAAAGGGGCCTAAAATGGCACTAAAACTAAAATCGAAATTTGCTGCCAAAATTAACACTGGAGAGGAGATCGGCAGCATTTCCTCACAGGGGTGATCTGCACAGATCATCAGTGATGCCAGTCAGTCCTGCGAATCAGTGCAGGAGAAAAAGTACTCATTTACAAAATCTTATAAACAGTTAATAAAAAAAAAAAAAAAAACAACCCCTTAGTGGCGATTAAAATACCACCAAAAGAAAGCCCCATTTGTCTCAAAAAACAAAAAAAAAGTGATGAAAATATGAGTACAATGTTACATGACCGCACAACGGTCATTCAAAGTGTGACAGCGTTGAAAATGGGCCTGGGCTGAAAAGGGGTTAAAAGTGCCCGGTAGGCAGGTAGTCAAGCTGGAAATGTTGTCATGCGAACACTGTATCCAAGGGAAATTTATCTGTCACAAAAATAGAGCTTTCTTTGGGTGGTAAATGTATTCTGCTACAGGTCTGTTTAGAAAAAATAAAATATAAAATAATAATAATAATAATAATAATAATAATAATAATAATAATAATTTGTTTGTGGTAAAGTTCTAGAATCTACAAACTCCGATAGAGCTGAAAATTGATCAATCCTGACGTACCGACAGCCGATCTCATTTCTCAGGACGATACAAATGACCCCAAATGACCCCTTTTTTTGGAAAGTACAGTGTCTGGTCTGAGGCATGGCGAGTTTTTTTTTTGAAGATGCAATTTTTTTTATAACAAGGTCACCAATGCAGTACAGCGGTGATCAGGGATACTGACCGACGACGATAAAGTTTAATACATTTTTTTTTTTAACTACTGTATTTATCGGCGTATAACGCGCACTTCCCCCCCTTAAAATCAGGGGGAAATCGTGGGTGCGCGTTATACGCCGATCCTCGCTGTCTGAGCGCCGCCCGAGCCGAATGTATTGCGCACTCGGCAGCCATGCGAGAGGAGCCGCACACACCGGAAATCCGGCTCTGCACAGCTCGACCGAGGCGCCAAATTCAAACACACAACGCTGCAACCCCCGGCAGACGGACGCGACAAGGCTGGACGGACCGGCAGACGGACACCGACAAGGCTGGACGGACCCCGCGCAAGGCCGCAGACGGACAAGGCCGACAGTAGACGGACCCCGCGCAAGGCCGCAGACGGACGCCGGACAAGGCCGCTGACAGTAGACGGACCCCGCGCAAGGCCGCAGGACAAGGCCTCCGACATTAGACAGACACCGATAAGGCTGGACGGACCCCGCGCAAGGCCGTAGACAGACGCCGGACAAGGCTGCCGACAGTAGACGGACCCCGCGCAAGGCCGCAGACGGACCCCGCGCAAGGCCGCAGACGGACCCCGCGCAAGGCCGCAGACGGACCCCGCGCAAGGCCGCAGACGGACCCCGCGCAAGGCCGCAGACGGACCCCGCGCAAGGCCGCAGACGGACCCCGCGCAAGGCCGCAGACGGACCCCGCGCAAGGCCGCAGACGGACCCCGCGCAAGGCCGCAGACGGACCCCGCGCAAGGCCGCAGACGGACCCCGCGCAAGGCCGCAGACGGACCCCGCGCAAGGCCGCAGACGGACCCCGCGCAAGGCCGCAGACGGACCCCGCGCAAGGCCGCAGACGGACCCCGCGCAAGGCCGCAGACGGACCCCGCGCAAGGCCGCAGACGGACCCCGCGCAAGGCCGCAGACGGACACCGACAAGGCTGGAAGGACCCCGCGTAAGGCCGCAGACGGACACCGACAAGGCTGGAAGCACCCCGCGCAAGGCCGCAAACGGACACTGACAAGGCTGGAAGCACCCCGCGCAAGGCCGCAAACGGACACTGACAAGGCTGGAAGCACCCCGCGCAAGGCTGCAAACGGACACCGACAAGGCTGGAAGGACCCCGCGCAAGGCCGCAAACGGACACCGACAAGGCTGGAAGCACCCCGCGCAAGGCCGCAAACGGACACCGACAAGGCTGGAAGCACCCCGCGCAAGGCCGCAAACGGACACCGACAAGGCTGGAAGCACCCCGCGCAAGGCCGCAAACGGACACCGACAAGGCTGGAAGGACCCCGCGCAAGGCCGCAAACGGACACCGACAAGGCTGGACGGACCCCGTGCAAGGCCGCAGACGGACGCTAACAGCAGACGGACACCGACAAGGCTGAGCATTCAAAATGTACGTTTTTCCTAAACTTCCCTTCTAAGCTTGGGGTGCGCGTTATTTCGGCGCGCGTCCCCCCCCCGATAAATACGGTAATCATTTTAAACATGTGGCTTTTTTTTTTACCCAAAAACGAAAAACACCACACGTTAAAAATTACTAGTTACAATTTTTTTTTTACATTTTCAACCACTTTTTTTACATACTCTCACTAGAGTAGTTCAGTGTCTCCATAGTAACACTACTACTCTTTTTTTCTCCCCCTGAATTAAAGATAACAGCAAAGTTTAACTCTCATGAATGGGTTACATTAATGACATCTGTAATTACTGGTAATCTAATTGGCTGTAGGTAAAATGGTCCAGTGTGTCGCGATTGGCCCAGGCATCATGTGATATCTGTGGGCCAATCACAGCAGCTTTGTTGACATTGTGATCACATGATCCCATGGCTGCCGAAAGTACCGGGATCCGCTGGGCCCAGTCCGGCAGCACGGCCCTAAACTGAACAGGCTGAATCACGCACATGATCCGGCCGCCCGCAGTAAATGTACTGTTGGTGGCTGAATCATGCACGTGATCCGGCCGCCCGCAGTAAATGTACTGTTGGTGGCTGAATCATGCACGTGATCCGGCCGCCCGCAGTAAATGTACTGTTGGCGGTCAGCAAGTGGTTAACTAATCTTCCAAAAAAAGAAGCTGCTTCTTGTAAGTGGGCGAGACGCAAAAGGGTGACAACGCAGCCGTTTCGATAGAAGGAAAGCTGTGTTGTCATCCTCTGCATCTCCCCATTCCAGCCAGGGCTACAGCATGGCACATGCATGTCACAGTGGGCGTGGCTAGAACCGTTAGTCACACCTTTTTACCCCGCCGAAAAGAAACAAACATTAGTATAGGTATCGGATTAGATGGTGCACTTTATTAAACAATTTTATTTTCTGCTCTAAATTCACGTTATCCGTCTCACCTGGAACTTCAGCCTCTCCAGCAGCTGCTTCTCCCTTTCAGACACTCCGTCCTCTGTCTCCTGAGGTGGCTCCTCCCGTGGCTCCTGATCCACGGAAGTGACTGCCTGTTTTTGCTGCAGCTGACCCAGCAGAAAAAAAATCTAGAGAAACAAAATTTACCTGGTCAAAATTTTGGACTTTTTTTTTAACCACTTAAGCCCCGGACCAATATGCTGCTAAATGCCCAAAGGCGTTTTTACAATTCGGCACTGCGTCGCTTTAACTAACAATTGCGCGGTGGTGCAACGCAGCTCCCAAACAAAATTGGCGTCCTTTTTCCCCCCACAAATAGAGCTTTCTTTTGGTGGTATTTGATCACCTCTGCGGTTTTTATTTTTTGCGCTATAAACAAAAATAGAGCGACAATTTTGAAAAAAAATTCAATAATTTTTACTTTTTGCTATAATAAATATCCCCCAAAAAACATACATTTTTTTCCCCCTCAGTTTAGGTCGATACGTATTCTACCTATTTTTGGAGAAAAAAAAAAAAAAATAAAAAAAAAAAAAAAAATCGCAATAAGCGTTTATCGATTGGTTTGTGCAAAATTTATAGCGTTTACAAAATAGGGGATATTTTTATTGCATTTTTATTAATTTTTTTACTACTAATGGCGGCGATCAGCGATTTTTTTCGTGACTGTGACATTATGGCGGACACTTTGGACAATTTTGACACATTTTTGGGACCATTGTCATTTTCACAGCAAAAAATGCATTTAAATTGCATTCTTTATTGTGAAAATGACAGTTGCAGTTTGGGAGTTAACCACAAGGGGGCGCTGTAGGAGTTAGGATTCACCTAGTGTGTGTTTACAACTGTAGGGGGTGTGGCTGTATGACTGACGTCATCGATTGTGTCTCCCTATAAAGGGGATGACACGATCGATGCGCCGCCACAGTGAAGCCGTGTTTACATACGGCTCTCCCCGTTCTTCAGCTCCGGGGAGCGATCGCGACGGATAGCCGCGCCGTCCTGGATCGCTCCCCGAGGGAATCCGCCCGCCGCGGAGGGGTCCCGATCGGACCCCCCACCCGCTAGAAGGCAAGGACGTATATATACGTCCTTCTGCCTGTCCGTGCCATTTTGCGGACGTAAATAGTCGTGCGGCGGGCGTTAAGTGGTTAAATGCCAAAGCCTTGGTCACAAAAATCCTGAGCCTCTCTGCTGCAGGACAACCACTTTGTGGCAAAGCCCAACAGATGCAGAATACCTAGAAAAAGTTCTTCCAGTTCAGAGGTCAAGTTACCTTCTCCTGATGTTGCTGCTCCATCTGCATCAGCTGGCCCTGATGTTCTGTTTCCATTTCTGACATCTGCTTCCTTTCTTCAAAGATCGTTTTCTGGAGATCGGCGTATTGGGCCCGGCTCTGCTTCACGTTGCTTTCCAGCTTAGTTGTCTGAACTTTGGTAGAGACCAGCTAGAAGAAATCGAGGGGGAGGGAAAGACAACATGCAAAATAGAGTCAGTGTCACTTAATGATGAGCGAGCACGAGTCAAAGAGAGAGAGCGCGAGACAAAGAGAGAGAGCGAGAGAGCGCGAGACAAAGAGAGAGAGCGAGAGAGCGCGAGACAAAGAGAGAGAGCGAGAGAGCGCGAGACAAAGAGAGAGAGCGAGAGAGCGCGAGACAAAGAGAGAGAGCGAGAGAGCGCGAGACAAAGAGAGAGAGCGAGAGAGCGCGAGACAAAGAGAGAGAGCGAGAGAGCGCGAGAGAAAGAGAGAGAGAGAGAGAGCGCGAGACAAAGAGAGAGAGCGAGAGAGCGCGAGACAAAGAGAGAGAGCGAGAGAGCGCGAGACAAAGAGAGAGAGCGAGAGAGCGCGAGACAAAGAGAGAGAGCGAGAGAGCGAGAGAGCGCGAGACAAAGAGAGAGAGCGCGAGAGCGAGAGAGCGCGAGACGAAGAAGAAGAAGAAGAAGAAGAAGAAGAAGAAGAAGAAGAAGAAGAAGAAGAAGAAGAAGAAGAAGAAGAAGAAGAAGAAGAAGAAGAAGAAGAAGAAGAAGAAGAAGAAGAAGAAGAAGAAGAAGAAGAAGAAGAAGAAGAAGAAGAAGAAGAAGAAGAAGAAGAAGAAGAAGAAGAAGAAGAAGAAGAAGAAGAAGAAGAAGAAGAAGAAGAAGAAGAAGAAGAAGAAGAAGAAGAAGAAGAAGAAGAAGAAGAAGAAGAAGAAGAAGAAGAAGAAGAAGAAGAAGAAGAAGAAGAAGAAGAAGAAGAAGAAGAAGAAGAAGAAGAAGAAGAAGAAGAAGAAGAAGAAGAAGAAGAAGAAGAAGAAGAAGAAGAAGAAGAAGAAGAAGAAGAAGAAGAAGAAGAAGAAGAAGAAGAAGAAGAAGAAGAAGAA
>NW_024404483.1:0-26100 GCF_905171775.1 Rana temporaria
CCCTCCCCTCTCTTCTCCTCCCCTCTCCTCTCCTCTCCTCCTCTCCCCCCCCTCCTCCCCTCCCCTCCCCCTCCCCTCCCCCTCCCCTCTCTTCTCCTCCCCTTCCCTCTCTTCTCCTCCCCTCTCCTCCCCTCTCCTCCCCCTCTCCTCCCCTCTCTCCTCCCCTCCCCTCTCTCCCCCTCCCCTCCCCTCTCTCCTCCCCCTCCCCTCCCCTCTCTCCCCCTCTCCTCTCCTCCCTCCCCCTCCCCTCTCTCCTCCTCTCTCCCCCCCCCTCCCCCCCCCCCCTCCTCTCTCTCCTTTCCCCTCCTCTCTCCCCCTCCCCTCCTCTCTCCCGTTTCCTCTCCACTCGCAGTTTGAACTCCCACCGTCTCCCGTTGCCCGGCTACAAGATGCAGAAGGTGAAGTCCGGCGGTATGAAGAGGTTTTGCCACGTCCTCTCCTCGCCCTGCAATGACGCCCCTTTCACACCCCTCCTGTGTCACCCCGATGAGGGGCCGGGGGGCCGACTCGTTTGTGTTCCTTCATTCAAAGGCACCATCACCGTGGCGGAGGCCCACGGGGACCCGAGCGCTCTTCACACCATCCCGGACCGGCCCCCGCTGTCCATCCCCCCGGGGCTGAAGCAGAGATTCCAGCCGTTCGGCGCTCTTCCACCCAAAGGCGGCGGTGCGGGGGACTCGCTCCGCAGCGCCAAGAAAAAGAAGAAGGCAAAAAAACGCAGACGGGAGGAAACGGGACACTAAACCCCCAACGTGGCTCATGATTGGATAAATTCTATCATATAGAGATCAATAAATACTTTTTTTTCTAAGAAGTGTCATGGCTGATCTGTATTACTTCCACCGTCCACTAGGGGGCGTATCTGTATTACTTCCACTGTCCACTAGGGGGCGGATCTGTATTACTGCCACCGTCTACTAGGGGGCCGATCAGTATTACTGCCACCGTCCACTAGGGGGCTGATCTGTATTACTGCCGCCCGTCCACTAGGGGGCTGATCTGTATTACTGCCGCCCGTCCACTAGGGGGCGTATCTGTATTACTTCCACCGTCCACTAGGGGGCGTATCTGTATTACTGCAACCCGTCCACTAGGGGGCGGATCTGTATTCCTTCCACCGTCCACTAGGGGGCTGATCTGTATTACTGCCACCGTCCACAAGGGGGCCGATCTGTATTACTTCCACCGTCCACTAGGGGGCGTATCTGTATTACTTCCACTGTCCACAAGGGGGCCGATCTGTATTACTTCCACCGTCCACTAGGGGGCTGATCTGTATTACTTCCACCGTCCACTAGGGGGCGTATCTGTATTACTTCCACTGTCCACAAGGGGGCCGATCTGTATTACTTCCACCGTCCACTAGGGGGCTGATCTATATTACTGCCACCATCCACTAGGGGGCGTGTCTGTATTACTGCCACCGTCCACTAGGGGGCTAATCTGTATTACTTCCACCGTCCACTAGGGGGCTGATCTGTATTACTGCCACCGTCCACTAGGGGGCGGATCTGTATTACTGCCACCGTCCACTAGGGGGCTGATCTGTATTACTTCCACCGTCCACTAGGGGGCTGATCTGTATTACTTCCACCGTCCACTAGGGGGCTGATCTGTATTACTTCCACCGTCCACTAGGGGGCTGATCTGTATTACTGCCACCGTCCACTAGGGGGCTGATCTGTATTACTGCCGCCGTCCACCAGGGGGCGGGTCTGTATTACTTCCACCGTCCACTAGGGGGCTAATCTGTATTACTGCCACCGTCCACTAGGGGACGGATCTGTATTACTGCCACCGTCCACTAGGGGGCTGATCTGTATTACTTCCACCGTCCACTAGGGGGCTAATCTGTATTACTTCCACCGTCCACTAGGGGGCTGATCTGTATTACTGCCACCATCCACTAGGGGGCGGATCTGTATTACTTCCACCGTCCACTAGGGGGCTGATCTGTATTACTGCCACCGTCCACTAGGGGGCGAATCTGTATTACTGCCACCGTCCACTAGGGGGCGGATCTGTATTACTGCAACCGTCCACTAGGGGGCGGGTCTGTATTACTGCCACCGTCCACTAGGGGGCGAATCTGTATTACTGCCACCGTCCACTAGGGGGCTGATCTGTATTACTGCCACCGTCCACTAGGGGGCTGATCTGTATTACTTCCACCGTCCACTAGGGGGCTGATCTGTATTACTGCCACCGTCCACTAGGGGGCTGATCTGTATTACTGCCACCGTCCACTAGGGGGCTGATCTGTATTACTGCCACCGTCCACTAGGGGGCTGATCTGTATTACTGCCACCATCCACTAGGGGGCGGGTCTGTATTACTGCCACCATCCACTAGGGGGCTGATCTGTATTACTTCCACCGTCCACTAGGGGGCTGATCTGTATTACTGCCACCGTCCACTAGGGGGCTGATCTGTATTACTGCCACCATCCACTAGGGGGCGAATCTGTATTACTGCCACCGTCCACTAGGGGGCGGATCTGTATTACTGCAACCGTCCACTAGGGGGCGGGTCTGTATTACTGCCACCGTCCACTAGGGGGCGAATCTGTATTACTGCCACTGTCCACTAGGGGGCTGATCTGTATTACTGCCACCGTCCACTAGGGGGCTGATCTGTATTACTTCCACCATCCACTAGGGGGCGGATCTGTATTACTTCCACCGTCCACTAGGGGGCTGATCTGTATTACTGCCACCGTCCACTAGGGGGCTGATCTGTATTACTGCCACCGTCCACTAGGGGGCGGGTCTGTATTACTGCCACCGTCCACTAGGGGGCTGATCTGTATTACTGCCACCGTCCACTAGGGGGCTGATCTGTATTACTGCAACCGTCCACTAGGGGGCGGGTCTGTATTACTGCCACCATCCACTAGGGGGCTGATCTGTATTACTGCCACCGTCCACTAGGGGGCTGATCTGTATTACTACAACCGTCCACTAGGGGGCTGATCTGTATTACTACAACCGTCCACTAGGGGACTGATCCGTATTACTGCAACCGTCCACTAGGGGGCGGATCTGTATTACTTCCACCGTCCACTAGGGGGCTGATCTGTATTACAGGGGGCTGATCTGTATTACTGCCACCATCCACTAGGGGGCGGATCTGTATTACTGCCACCGTCCACTAGGGGGCGGGTCTGTATTACTGCCACCGTCCACTAGGGGGCTGATCTGTATTACTGCAACCCGTCCACTAGGGGGCGGATCTGTATTACTACAACCGTCCACTAGGGGACTGATCCGTATTACTGCAACCGTCCACTAGGGGGCGGATCTGTATTACTTCCACCGTCCACTAGGGGGCTGATCTGTATTACAGGGGGCTGATCTGTATTACTGCCACCATCCACTAGGGGGCGGATCTGTATTACTGCCACCGTCCACTAGGGGGCGGGTCTGTATTACTTCCACCGTCCACTAGGTGGCTGATCTGTATTACTGCCACCGTCCACTAGGGGGCTGATCTGTATTACTGCAACCCGTCCACTAGGGGGCTGATCTGTATTACTGCAACCGTCCACTAGGGGGCGGATCTGTATTACTGCAACCGTCCACTAGGGGGCGGATCTGTATTACTGCAACCGTCCACTAGGGGGCTGATCTGTATTACTGCTGTGTAATGTAAAGGGGTCCAGAGGTGCAGGGTGCTGTGTAATGTAAAAGGGTCCAGAGGTGCAGGGTGCTGTGTAATGTAAAGGGGTCCAGAGGTGCGGGGTCTGTGTAATGTAAAGGGGTCCAGAGGTGCAGGGTGCTGTGTAATGTAAAGGGGTCCAGAGGTGCGGGGTCTGTGTAATGTAAAGGGGTCCAGAGGTGCAGGGTGTTGTGTAATGTAAAGGGGCCCAGAGGTGCAGGGTGCTGTGTAATGTAAAGGGGCCCAGAGGTGCCGGGCTGTGTAATGTAAAGGGGCCCAGAGGTGCAGGGTGCTGTGTAATGTAAAGGGGCCCAGAGGTGCCGGGCTGTGTAATGTAAAGGGGCCCAGAGGTGCCGGGGCTGTGTAATGTAAAGGGGTCCAGAGGTGCGGGTTCTGTGTAATGTAAAGGGGCCCAGAGGTATGGGGGCTGTGTAATGTTATCTTCATTTATTAGTAGGTGAATGTGGCCCTTCATGCATTCACATACATTGAATCCGACCCTTAAGTGGAAAAGGGTATCTGACCCCTACAACAGATGGTAGATCGGTATTACCGCGACCCTCCACTAGATGGTAGATCGGTATTACCGCGACCCTCCACTAGATGGTAGATCGGTATTACTGTGACCCTCCACTAGATGGTAGATCAGTATTACTGTGACCCTCCACTAGATGGTAGATCGGTATTACTGTGACCCTCCACTGGATGGTAGATCGGTATTACCGTGACCCTCCACTAGATGGTAGATCGGTATTACCGTGACCCTCCACTAGATGGTAGATCGGTATTACCGTGACCCTCCACTAGATGGTAGATCGGTATTACTGTGACCCTGCCACCATCCACTAGGGGGCGGATCTGTATTACTGCCACCGTCCACTAGGGGGCGGGTCTGTATTACTGCCACCGTCCACTAGGGGGCGGGTCTGTATTACTTCCACCGTCCACTAGGTGGCTGATCTGTATTACTGCAACCCGTCCACTAGGGGGCTGATCTGTATTACTGCAACCGTCCACTAGGGGGCGGATCTGTATTACTGCAACCGTCCACTAGGGGGCTGATCTGTATTACTAAGCAAAAAACCCTAAGGTTGGCGCTGCGCTGAATTAATTGAGTGATTAAAGGTGTAACAAGAAATTAATAATTGTGTTAGTGAAGAGCAGCTAGCATTAAATTGTGTACCACAATCTTACAAACATAAAAACAAAAAAAGGAATGCAGCGCTAATAAATGATGAATCAACAATATGAGTGAATAATTGATGATGTTAGCATAAAAAATGAAAAAAAATATATATTATCTCCCCAAAGAGTAAACAAATTGAGAAGTAAAAAAGAGAAAATCACCAAGCTGTAAAAAATCCAGAAATTAGTGAATGATTGCACTTGATTTTCTCATAAATATCCCACAAGTGAAAAATGTGAAAAAACTAAAAAAAGAAAAAAATGACACAGAAAGTCCAAAAAAAGTTCCATAAAGGTTTCCAAGACGGTGAGGATAGAGTGATGAGAGATGAAATTTCCACACTACACCCGTGCCTGTAAGAATGCCTGCTTACCGAAATTAAAGACTGTATCTCACCAGTCTCATAAAGCCTCTGGGAATTGAGGTATCCCACAACCCATCCACCTGAATGATCAGAAGGCTCAGCATAGAATCCAAACGGAACCGTGGATAATGAAAGAGAAAAGGATTCTCATAGCGTATAACGTTTTAAAATCACAATACGTATTTATTAAAGGTTGCACTTACAATTAAGTAGTGTATATTGAGCAGTAACAAGCAATCACAAAAAGAAATCCTCCTCCGTTGCTTCAGTACTGCGATGCTTCCTCGCTACCAGGACTCACACACCGCTGGCGTTCAGAGCGAAAGCGCGATGACGTCACAGCAACCCGACGATCGTTTCGTCTCAATAGGACATCTACGGGGGTTTGGCCGGATGGCGACGTCAGCGCGTGCAGTGTATAAATAGCAGAGGACTCCATCTTTAAGATGGGAAAGACATGCAAAGGCCCTAGTATGCAACTAAGGGAAAAATAATGTAATTGGTAGCGGGAAAGAGAGGTCATTCCGATCATTGCATATAGCTAATCGGTCAAAATAAATTCCTATAGTATAAATTCTTATAACATATAAGAAAAGGAACGCGGAGGTGTGTTTTTCAAATGGTAGGATAGCATCGGGTAGCAACAACTGAATCTAAACGGAGAGGATCAATGATATGTCTTAAATTAATACAATGTAAACAGTTAATATGCATTCTGGTTTACAAATTATATATGCTTTAATTACAGTTTAGATTAAATAAAAAATTATGTAGTTAATACAACGGTATATTAACAAGTCCATAAAGGACTGTATATAGACATGCTTGCCAGTGCTTGATCACCGGAATGCATATATTACTCATTGGGGCATCAAATTTGCTTTTGCCGTACCAAAACAGAGTGTAACAGTGACTAGTGTGCCGGTGTTCAATCACCGGAAAGTATGCAACAATCAGTACGGCATCAAGTTAACTGCAACCATACAGAAGTATAGTGCACGCCAATATTTATCAACAACATACATGAGTATAATAAATTATTAATAATAAAACCATATAAAATTAACCCTAAATTAATCATGGGTCACATAATTTTTTAAAAAAATTAATTAGAAAAATTGTTAAAAAAATTATTAGATAAAAACATTTATATTAGGAATTATTAAGGAAACAATTAATATCCCAATCGACATTTAGTCCGAAGGGAACGAAGGATTTTAAACAAAAAATCCAGCGAGTTTCTAACCTCGATATGGCACGAACCATATTGGTACCTCTCCAATGAGGGCGGATGTTATCAATAGCAAAAAAGCTGGTCCCCTTCAGATCTCTCCCATGGTATTTGTCATAATGCTTAGAAAGATTATGTTTTGGGAACCCGCTCTTAATCCTACCTATATGTTCACCAAGGCGGATATGCAGTTCACGTTTAGTGCGACCCACATATTGCTTCGAACATGGGCACTGTATCATATACACCACATACTTTGTCGAACAGGTCATAAATGATTCGATCTCATGTGTTTTCCCAGTGACTGTAGATTGAAAATTCGTACATTTTCTTTCCTTGAAGGAATTGACCTTACAAACACTACATTTCCGACATGGAAAGAAGCCCTTCAGAGATTGGAAGAAAACTAAATTTTTAGGGGGGTCAATGACGTTGGGTGCTAAGTTCTGCCTTAGTGAGGGTGCCCCTTTAAAAATCAGGAGTGGATTCTCAGGGATATGTGCCCCCAGGATCCTATCACTTCTAAGTATATCCCAATGCTTCCTCAGGATTTTTTTAATTGAAAAGTGCTGGTTGGAGTATCTCGTAGTCAACGACCAACTGAATTTGTCCGAGGGAATAGCATTTATTCTATTATTCCTTGTCAGGAGGGAATTTCGATCCATCTTTTCCACTACAGTGATCGTCTCGTTAATCTTCTCCTCTTGATATCCTTTATTTAAAAATCTTGATTTTAAAACATTAGATTGTTCCTGGTAGTCAACAATTTCTGTACAGTTCCGTCTAATGCGCTGAAACTGACCCTTAGGTATTGCTGTAAGCCAGGAATTATGATGACAACTCGTGGTAGGGATAAAGGCATTCCGATCGGTCGCTTTAAAAAAAGTGTTGGTACTTAATTTTCCATTTTTTATAAATATATTTAAATCCAAAAAATTAATATGAGAGATACTGATGTCATGCTGTAGAGAGATTCCTCTATCATTAGAGTTGAGTCTAGAAAAAAATCCCTCTAAAGATGTAACGTCACCCTCCCATATCACTATCACGTCATCTATGTAACGTTTCCAAAGGCGCAATTGTGGCTCTGAACGCCAGCGGTGTGTGAGTCCTGGTAGCGAGGAAGCATCGCAGTACTGAAGCAACGGAGGAGGATTTCTTTTTGTGATTGCTTGTTACTGCTCAATATACACTACTTAATTGTAAGTGCAACCTTTAATAAATACGTATTGTGATTTTAAAACGTTATACGCTATGAGAATCCTTTTCTCTTTCATTATCCACGGTTCCGTTTGGATTCTATGCTGAGCCTTCTGATCATTCAGGTGGATGGGTTGTGGGATACCTCAATTCCCAGAGGCTTTATGAGACTGGTGAGATACAGTCTTTAATTTCGGTAAGCAGGCATTCTTACAGGCACGGGTGTAGTGTGGAAATTTCATCTCTCATCACTCTATCCTCACCGTCTTGGAAACCTTTATGGAACTTTTTTTGGACTTTCTGTGTCATTTTTTTCTTTTTTTAGTTTTTTCACATTTTTCACTTGTGGGATATTTATGAGAAAATCAAGTGCAATCATTCACTAATTTCTGGATTTTTTACAGCTTGGTGATTTTCTCTTTTTTACTTCTCAATTTGTTTACTCTTTGGGGAGATAATATATATTTTTTTTCATTTTTTATGCTAACATCATCAATTATTCACTCATATTGTTGATTCATCATTTATTAGCGCTGCATTCCTTTTTTTGTTTTTATGATCTGTATTACTGCTGTGTAATGTAAAGGGGTCCAGAGGTGCAGGGTGCTGTGTAATGTAAAAGGGTCCAGAGGTGCAGGGTGCTGTGTAATGTAAAGGGGTCCAGAGGTGCGGGGTCTGTGTAATGTAAAGGGGTCCAGAGGTGCAGGGTGCTGTGTAATGTAAAGGGGTCCAGAGGTGCGGGGTCTGTGTAATGTAAAGGGGTCCAGAGGTGCAGGGTGTTGTGTAATGTAAAGGGGCCCAGAGGTGCAGGGTGCTGTGTAATGTAAAGGGGCCCAGAGGTGCCGGGCTGTGTAATGTAAAGGGGCCCAGAGGTGCAGGGTGCTGTGTAATGTAAAGGGGTCCAGAGGTGCAGGGTGCTGTGTAATGTAAAGGGGTCCAGAGGTGCGGGGTCTGTGTAATGTAATGGGGCCCACAGGTGCCTGGGCTGTGTAATGTATAGGGGTCCAGAGGTGCGGGTTCTGTGTAATGTAAAGGGGTCCAGAGGTGCCGGGGCTGTGTAATGTAAAGGGGTCCAGAGGTGCGGGTTCTGTGTAATGTAAAGGGGCCCAGAGGTTCGGGGCTGTGTAATGTTATCTTCATTTATTAGTAGGTGAATGTGGCCCTTCATGCATTCACATACATTGAATCCGACCCTTAAGTGGAAAAGGGTATCTGACCCCTACAACAGATGGTAGATCGGTATTACCGCGACCCTCCACTAGATGGTAGATCGGTATTACCGCGACCCTCCACTAGATGGTAGATCGGTATTACTGTGACCCTCCACTAGATGGTAGATCAGTATTACTGTGACCCTCCACTAGATGGTAGATCGGTATTACTGTGACCCTCCACTGGATGGTAGATCGGTATTACCGTGACCCTCCACTAGATGGTAGATCGGTATTACTGTGACCCTCCACTAGATGGTAGATCGGTATTACCGTGACCCTCCACTAGATGGTAGATCGGTATTACCGCGACCCTCCACTAGATGGTAGATCGGTATTACCGCGACCCTCCACTAGATGGTAGATCGGTATTACCGTGACCCTCCACTAGATGGTAGATCGGTATTACCGCGACCCTCCACTAGATGGTAGATCGGTATTACCGCGACCCTCCACTAGATGGTAGATCGGTATTACCGTGACCCTCCACTAGATGGTAGATCGGTATTACCGCGACCCTCCACTAGATGGTAGATCGGTATTACCGCGACCCTCCACTAGATGGTAGATCGGTATTACCGTGACCCTCCACTAGATGGTAGATCGGTATTACTGCGACCCTCCACTAGATGGTAGATCGGTATTACCGTGACCCTCCACTAGATGGTAGATCGGTATTACTGTGACCCTCCACTAGATGGTAGATCGGTATTACTGCGACCCTCCACTAGATGGTAGATCGGTATTACCGCGACCGTCCACTAGATGGTAGATCGGTATTACCACGACCGTCCACTAGGTGTCACCCCTGACATGTATCGTGAGCTCTGACTGGTGGAATTGCAGCAAACGGAAGGCCACATGAACGGAGAATGCGGTTGAGTTTGTAAAAATAGACTTTAATGGAAGATTCGGAAAAGGTTCTACAGGGAACGGATTGATAAAAGAGACTTTCTATGTACATAGTGGGCGAGGCTCGGCCTCCCCTGATGGAGGACACAGTCCTAGGTGGTCATTGTCTTTGTTTCTGATGATATCATACATTCCCTTCTGTACATTCAGATGTTGCGGTCCCTGATGATGTCATACTTTTCTCCGGTGATGTCATGGTTTCCTCATTGTGTGTGTCGGCGTCCCCTGATGAAGTCATGGTTACATCCTGGGATGTGGCGGGTTCAGGTGAAGTCTCTGACGACGATGCGATTTTGGGGTACCCTCCACTCTCTTCCATGGCTCTCTGTAGATGTTCCCATCCCCCCTCTTCCCCTTGGAGGGCCCTTTCATATAGTCTAGCGTGGGCCCTCAGTTCTCGGATGGAGCGCTGCGTCTCCAGGTTCCGTCGCAGTAACGCCAGAGAGCGCAGCGAGACTTCCAGGAGGGTAGGGGTTGGTCTGTTTTCGGGGGATGTGGTACTGAGGGGCACTGGAGAGGGGGGAGGGGCTAGGCGTGGAGCTATCCTGGGATAGGATCGAAGAATGGGAAGATAGGATGAAGGGGAGGGGCGTTTCCGATGGCGACGTACATGAGGCTGGAGGATGACGAGCCGAGACTGCAAGAAAGAAATGGACATACAAATGAGAACACAATCCGATACTTGGAGCTCCACCCACTGTATACAATGTAACCTCCCCTATATACACCGACCAACCAGAACACTCCGACCCCAGACTATATATACTGTGCAACCCTCCCCCTCTATATACACCGACCAACCAGAACACTCCGAGGAGAAATTACACCATGGAGCAGTGTTGGTGATCCTTGGCACCCCAGATGTTTTGGAACTACTTTTCCCATAATTCTCAACTACACTGCAGAGTGCCTGAGCATCATGGGAAATGTAGTTCCAAAACATCTGGGGGTGCCGAGGTTCACCATCACTGCCATAGAGGTTCCCATGGATGATCCTCTCCCTCACCCAGGAGAAATGACACCATAGAGGCTCCCATGGATGGTCCTCTCCCTCACCCAGGAGAAATGACATCATAGAGGCTCCCATGGATGATCCTCTCCCTCACCCAGGAGAAATGACATCATAGAGGCTCCCATGGATGGTCCTCTCCCTCACCCAGGAGAAATTACATCATAGAGGCTCCCATGGATGGTCCTCTCCCTCACCCAGGAGAAATGACACCATAGAGGCTCCCATGGATGGTCCTCTCCCTCACCCAGGAGAAATGACACCACAGAGGGTCCCATGGATGGTCCTCTCCCTCACCCAGGAGAAATTACATCATAGAGGCTCCCATGGATGGTCCTCTCCCTCACCCAGGAGAAATGACACCATAGAGGCTCCTAATGGATGGTCCTCTCCCTCACCCAGGAGAAATGACACCATAGAGGCTCCCATGGATGGTCCTCTCCCTCACCCAGGAGAAATGACATCATAGAGGCTCCCATGGATGATCCTCTCCCTCACCCAGGAGAAATTACACCATAGAGGCTCCCATGGATGGTCCTCTCCCTCACCCAGGAGAAATGACATCATAGAGGCTCCCATGGATGGTCCTCTCCCTCACCCAGGAGAAATGACACCATAGAGGCTCCTAATGGATGGTCCTCTCCCTCACCCAAGAGAAATGACACCATAGAGGCTCCCATGGATGGTGCTCTCCCTCACCAAAGAGAAATTATACCATGGAGGCTCCCATGGATGGTCCTCTCCCTCACCCAAGAGAAATGACACCATAGAGGCTCCCATGGATGATCCTCTCCCTCACCCAGGAGAAATGACACCATAGAGGCTCCCATGGATGGTCCTCTCCCTCACCCAGGAGAAATTACACCATGGAGGCTCCCATGGATGATCCTCTCCCTCACCCAGGAGAAATTACACCATAGAGGCTCCCATGGTTGATCCTCTCCCTCACCCAGGAGAAATGACACCATAAAGGCTCCCATGGATGATCCTCTCCCTCACCCAGGAGAAATGACACCATAGAGGCTCCCATGGTTGATCCTCTCCCTCACCCAGGAGAAATGACACCATAGAGGCTCCCATGGATGATCCTCTCCCTCACCCAGGAGAAATTACATCATAGAGGTTCCCATGGATGATCCTCTCCCTCACCCAGGAGAAATGACACCATAGAGGCTCCCATGGATGATCCTCTCCCTCACCCAGGAGAAATTACACCATAGAGGCTCCTAATGAATGGTCCTCTCCCTCACCCAGGAGAAATTACATCATAGAGGTTCCCATGGATGATCCTCTCCCTCACCCAGGAGAAATTACATCATAGAGGCTCCTTAATGGATGGTCCTCTCCCTCACCCAGGAGAAATTACATCATATAGGTTCCCATGGATGATCCTCTCCCTCACCCAGGAGAAATGACACCATAGAGGCTCCCATGGATGATCCTCTCCCTCACCCAGGAGAAATTACACCATAGAGGCTCCTAATGAATGGTCCTCTCCCTCACCCAGGAGAAATTACATCATAGAGGTTCCCATGGATGGTCCTCTCCCTCACCCAGGAGAAATGACACCATAGAGGCTCCCATGGATGGTCCTCTCCCTCACCCAGGAGAAATGACACCATAGAGGCTCCCATGGATGGTCCTCTCCCTCACCCAGGAGAAATGACATCATAGAGGCTCCAATGGATGGTCCTCTCCCTCACCCAGGAGAAATGACATCATAGAGGCTCCCATGGATGATCCTCTCCCTCACCCAGGAGAAATTACATCATAGAGGCTCCCATGGATGGTCCTCTCCCTCACCCAGGAGAAATGACACCATAGAGGCTCCTAATGGATGGTCCTCTCCCTCACCCAAGAGAAATGACACCATAGAGGCTCCCATGGATGGTCCTCTCCCTCACCAAAGAGAAATTATACCATGGAGGCTCCCATGGATGGTCCTCTCCCTCACCCAAGAGAAATGACACCATAGAGGCTCCCATGGATGATCCTCTCCCTCACCCAGGAGAAATGACACCATAGAGGCTCCCATGGATGGTCCTCTCCCTCACCCAGGAGAAATTACACCATGGAGGCTCCCATGGATGATCCTCTCCCTCACCCAGGAGAAATGACACCATAGAGGCTCCCATGGTTGATCCTCTCCCTCACCCAGGAGAAATGACACCATAAAGGCTCCCATGGATGATCCTCTCCCTCACCCAGGAGAAATGACACCATAGAGGCTCCCATGGTTGATCCTCTCCCTCACCCAGGAGAAATGACACCATAGAGGCTCCCATGGATGATCCTCTCCCTCACCCAGGAGAAATTACATCATAGAGGTTCCCATGGATGATCCTCTCCCTCACCCAGGAGAAATGACACCATAGAGGCTCCCATGGATGATCCTCTCCCTCACCCAGGAGAAATTACACCATAGAGGCTCCTAATGAATGGTCCTCTCCCTCACCCAGGAGAAATTACATCATAGAGGTTCCCATGGATGATCCTCTCCCTCACCCAGGAGAAATTACATCATAGAGGCTCCTTAATGGATGGTCCTCTCCCTCACCCAGGAGAAATTACATCATAGAGGTTCCCATGGATGATCCTCTCCCTCACCCAGGAGAAATGACACCATAGAGGCTCCCATGGATGATCCTCTCCCTCACCCAGGAGAAATTACACCATAGAGGCTCCTGATGAATGGTCCTCTCCCTCACCCAGGAGAAATTACATCATAGAGGTTCCCATGGATGGTCCTCTCCCTCACCCAGGAGAAATGACACCATAGAGGCTCCCATGGATGGTCCTCTCCCTCACCCAGGAGAAATGACACCATAGAGGCTCCCATGGATGGTCCTCTCCCTCACCCAGGAGAAATGACATCACAGAGGCTCCAATGGATGGTCCTCTCCCTCACCCAGGAGAAATGACATCATAGAGGCTCCCATGGATGATCCTCTCCCTCATCCAGGAGAAATGACATCATAGAGGCTCCCATGGATGGTCCTCTCCCTCACCCAGGAGAAATTACACCATAAAGGCTCCCATGGATGCCCCCTAGAAGAATTGGGGATTGCCTACTCTGTGTCCCCAGGAATCCTCCCAGAAAAATGGGGTCACTTCTCTGTGTCCCTAGGAATCCTCCCAGAAGAATGGGGTCACCTACTCTGTGTCCCCAGGAATCCTCCCAGAAGATTGGGGATGTACACCGGGGGCCCCTCACCTGGGGGATCTGAGGGGTTCAATCGCTTCCCTACTCAAGCCTTTGGTCTACTTT
Organism: Rana temporaria; assembly: GCF_905171775.1. Classification (NCBI taxonomy): domain Eukaryota; kingdom Metazoa; phylum Chordata; class Amphibia; order Anura; family Ranidae; genus Rana; species Rana temporaria. Next base: position 14,039 of record NW_024404483.1, read on the forward strand.
CTAGGGATGTTCCTGAACCCCCCCTTCTCTCCTGGCGGCTCACCTGTTTCAGTACGACATTCTGCAGTATATAGATAGGAGTAAACGCCGTCTGCATGGCGGTTGTGCCCTGCGGCCCAGATCCTGGTCCATTGATGCTTGTAGATCCATTTGTTTCCTCTGAGCTGAGGCTCTCTGAGCTGCTGTCTGTAAAGGGACAACAAAGAACATCCATCAGACATGGATTCCCGAGAGAGGAAGAGACCAAGGACAAGGAAGGGGAAGACAAGGAAGGGATGGTGGGACTGTAGTTGTTAATGTTGGGGGGTAATAGGGAGGAGAAGGGTTGGTGGGACTGTAGATGTTACTGTTGGGTGGTAATAGGGAGGAGAAGGGTTGGTGGGACTGTAGATGTTACTGTTGGGGGGTAATAGGGAGGAGAAGGGTTGGTGGGACTGGAGATGTTAATGTTGGGGGGTAATAGGGAGGAGAAGGGTTGGTGGTACTGTAGATGTTGCTGTTGGAGGGTAATAGGGAGGAGAAGGGTTGGTGGGGCTGTAGATGTTACTGTTGGGGGGTAATAGGGAGGAGAAGGGTTGGTGGGACTGTAGTTGTTAATGTTGGGGGGTAATAGGGAGGAGAAGGGTTGGTGGTACTGTAGATGTTGCTGTTGGAGGGTAATAGGGAGGAGAAGGGTTGGTGGGACTGTAGATGTTGCTGTTGGAGGGTAATAGGGAGGAGAAGGGTTGGTGGGACTGTAGATGTTACTGTTGGGGGGTAATAGGGAGGAGAAGGGTTGGTGGGACTGTAGATGTTACTGTTGGGGGATAATAGGGAGGAGAAGGGTTGGTGGGGCTGTAGATGTTACTGTTGGGGGATAATAGGGAGGAGAAGGTTTGGTGGGACTGTAGATGTTACTGTTGGAGGGTAATAGGGAGGAGAAGGGTTGGTGGGACTGTAGATGTCTCTGTTGGGGGGTAATAGGGAGGAGAAGGGTTGGTGGGGCTGTAGATGTTACTGTTGGGGGGTAATAGGGAGGAGAAGGGTTGGTGGGACTGTAGATGTTACTGTTGGGGGGTAATAGGGAGGAGAAGGGTTGGTGGGGCTGTAGATGTTACTGTTGGGGGGTAATAGGGAGGAGAAGGGTTGGTGGGGCTGTAGATGTTACTGTTGGGGGGTAATAGGGAGGAGAAGGGTTGGTGGTGCTGTAGATGTTACTGTTGGGGGGTAATAGGGAGGAGAAGGGTTGGTGGGGCTGTAGATGTCTCTGTTGGGGGGTAATAGGGAGGAGAAGGGTGGGTGGGACTGTAGATGTTACTGTTGGGGGGGTAATAGGGAGAAGAAGGGTTGGTGGTGCTGTAGATGTTACTGTTGGGGGGTAATAGGGAGGAGAAGGGTTGGTGGGGCTGTAGATGTTACTGTTGGGGGGTAATAGGGAGGAGAAGGGTTGGTGGGACTGTAGATGTTACTGTTGGAGGGTAATAGGGAGGAGAAGGGTTGGTGGGAATGTGGTTGGATTGTTGATGTTCTGATTGGAGAGGAAAGTATTTCGATGGAAGAAGAAGAGTGATTTAGGTCAAGCAGCGGCCACCTACCTGAGTACCCAGAATCCTTTTCGCTTCCGCTTTGCCCTTTAGACTTCCCCCCCGCCTCGCTGTCCTCGTGTTTTTCTTCTTCGGGATTTGGGGGTCCGGTCTCGGTTGGTGGGGATTTCATGGCTGCTTTTTTGAGAGAACAAGTGGAAGCGGAGACGTCCATCCAGACTCTTCCAGTAATAGGTTGTGTGTGACGAGTCCTGAGGAAGTCTGTATGTGGGGCAGAAACAAACAGCAGTTGTGAAAACGATATTCATGCCAAATGGCAGTTGGACCCTTTGTAGGCCAGTAGACCAGGACACACTACACAGCAGAAAGATGGTAAGTAGCCATTGTGGCGGTAACTGATCGAGGGTTAAGGTGGGTGGGAAAACAATAGGAGTTCTAGGAAAGTAACCATAGAAAACAATGAGAGGCAGAAAAAATATTACAATATTTATTGAAAAAAGTGCATATAAATATTCAAAAAAACATTAAAAATCATATAAAATGATACAAAGTATGCAACGGGAAACCTGCGTTACATCAGAGGGGGGCGGGGTCACCCACATGTCACTGGGAAAGCCTGGGTTTCCCCTTGCGTCGGAGGGGGACGGGGTCACGTGACGGGTGGCCCCGCCCTCACCTACATAAAAGCTGTTACTGGCTCCCGCCGCATCATTCCCGGGGTGTCTCCGGTGGAAACGGGGTGCACTGCAGACAACTAATCGTTGGATCCTGGACCTGGATGAAGAGGAGATCACCCGGCGCAGGATACCGACAGCTTTGGAGCGGAGACCAATTATTTACACTTTCTTTGTGAAATGGTAGAGGTACAATGTACCCCATTACCAATTCACATAGGGGGGCCGGGATCTGGGGGTCCCCTTTGTCAAAGGTGTCTTCCAGATTCCGAGAAGCCCCCCGCCCGCAGACCCCCACAACCACCAGGCAAGGGTTGTGGGGATGAGGCCCTTTTCCCCATCAACATGGGGACATGGTGCTTTGAGGGGTCACAGACCCCCAACGCATCCTCCCCATGTTAAGGGCATGTGGCCTGGTATGGTTCAGAAGGGGGGGCGCTCTCTAGTCCCCCCCTCTTTTCCTGCGGCTGACCAGGTTGCGTGCTTGAATAAGCGGTCTGGTATGGATTTTTGGGGGAACTCCACGCCATTTTTTTTTTTTTAAATTTGGTGTGGAGTTCCCCTTAATATCCATACCAGACCTGAAGGGCCTGGTAATTGAATTTGGGGGGACCCCCACACATTTTTTTTTTTTTTATCAATGATTTTCAATGCCTTTTCTCATTATAGCCGCGAGTAGTTTTAAATGACTTTTTTCCCTTCAGAATGTCATTTTGTGCAGGGACAGTTCTAAACACGGGAAACATGCGCTAATTTACAGGCATACTATAGACACCCCCCAGGTACGAAATTTAAAGGAATATTTAACTTTTATTGTTTCACTTTAAGCATTATTAAAATCACTACTCCCGAAACTTTTTTTTGCATTGGTACATGTCCCCTGGGGTAGGACCCGGGTCCCCAAACTCTCCCCCTGGGGCAGGACCCGGGTCCCCAAACTCTCCCCCTGGGGCAGGACCCGGGTCCCCAAACACTCCCCCTGGGGCAGGACCCGGGTCCCCAAACTCTCCCCCTGGGGCAGGACCCGGGTCCCCAAACTCTCCCCCTGGGGCAGGACCCGGGTCCCCAAACTCTCCCTCTGGGGCAGGACCCGGGTCCCCAAACACTCCCCCTGGGGCAGGACCCGGGTCCCCAAACACTCCCCTGGGGCAGGACCCGGGTCCCCAAACTCTCCCCCTGGGGCAGGACCCGGGTCCCCAAACTCTCCCTCTGGGGCAGGACCCGGGTCCCCAAACACTCCCCCTGGGACAGGACCCGGGTCCCCAAACACTCCCCCTGGGACAGGACCTGGGTCCCCAAACACTCCCCCTGGGGCAGGACCCGGGTCCCCAAACACTTTTTAGGACAATAACTTGCATATTAACCTTTAAAATTAGCACTTTTGATTTCTCCCATAGACTTTTACAGGGTGTTCCGCGGCTTTTCGAATTTCCCGCGAACAACCCAAATTGTTCGGTGAACGGGCGAACAGGCAATGTTCGACTCGAACTCAAAGCTCATCCCTAGTCATCAGAGTACCAAGGCCCCTCAGAAGGGATTCTCAAAATGTGAGGATCGTGAAAAGCCCCAGGGAGACTCACGTCTTTCATTGCTTGGCCACATAGTGTAGGATTTGGATCATAGAGAAGAGATTCACTGGTCATTCTGCACAGGATTCACCCTCCCGTGTGTATCTCAGAGTCCTTTAGGACCCAGAGATCTCTCCCTCCCGTAGCACGTCGTGCCGTACAAACTATTGTACTTCGTTTCTCTCCTCCTGTCACATGTAACCTTGTGAGACTCACCCTCTTCCTTTGCTGTCCTTCGCTCCCCTCTTCCTTCGCTCTCCTCTTCCTTCGCTGTCCTCTTCCTTTGCTGTCCTCTTCCTTCGCTCTCCTCTTCCTTCGCTCCCCTCTTCCTTCGCTCCCCTCTTCCTTCGCTGTCCTCTTACTTCCCTGTCCCCTTAGTTCACTGTCCCCTTACTTCGCTGTCCTCTTACTTCGCTCTCCTCTTACTTCGCTCTCCTCTTCCTTCCTCCCCTCTTTCTTCCCTCGCCTCTTCCCTCTCCTCTTCCTTCGCTCTCCTCTTACTTCGCTGTCCTCTTACTTCGCTGTCCTCTTCCTTCGCTGTCCTCTTCCTTCGCTGTCCTCTTCCTTCGCTGTCCTCTTACTTCGCTGTCCCCTTACTTCGCTGTCCTCTTACTTCGCTGTCCTCTTACTTCGCTGTCCCCTTACTTCGCTGTCCCCTTACTTCGCTGTCCCCTTACTTCGCTGTCCTCTTACTTCGCTGTCCTCTTCCTTCTCTGTCCCCTTACTTCGCTGTCCCCTTACTTCGCTGTCCCCTTACTTCGCTGTCCCCTTACTTCGCTGTCCCCTTACTTCGCTGTCCTCTTCCTTCTCTGTCCCCTTACTTCGCTGTCCTCTTACTTCGCTGTCCCCTTACTTCGCTGTCCCCTTACTTCGATGTCCCCTTTCTTCGATGTCCTCTTCCTTCTCTGTCCCCTTACTTCGCTGTCCTCTTTCTTCGCTGTCCCCTTACTTCGATGTCCCCTTTCTTCGATGTCCTCTTCCTTCGCTCTCCTCTTCCTTCTCTGTCCCCTTACTTTGCTGTCCCCTTACTTTGATGTCCTCTTTCTTCGCTCTCCTCTTCCTTCGCTCTCCTCTTCCTCCTGCTATTTCTCAGTCTTTAGTTATTGGATGGAAGGGATTTCTCAGCTCGCTCTCCCTCTGTCTCTTGAGTACGAGTGATGAAGGTCTCTTGTGTACGAGTGATGAAGGTCTCTTGAGTACGAGTGATGAAGGTCTCTTGAGTACGAGTGATGAAGGTCTCTTGAGTACGAGTGATGAAGGTCTCTTGTGTACGAGTGATGAAGGTCTCTGTGTTGGACTCGTCTGGGTACGGTAGTCCCCTCCCATTGTACAGTCTATGATTGCCCGGGGGAAGGTGTGAGTAACGCGGTGTACTGTACTCGCTGTGCGCTCCGCCCTATACAGTGTACACACGTGGAGAGCCGATCCTCCCCTCCACATGGAGAACACTGTGTTGTGTTTATCTGGCTTTTATCTATTATTCGTCATTCTCTTCTGTCAGACAATAAAAAACCGCCCGTCCTTCGCTGTGCTCTGGCTGGCTGCGTTGGTGTAGAATGCGGTACGGCATGTTTTAGTGCGCCGTTACGGTTAGGCTGGCAGCTTTTTTCGTTTGCGCCCCCCCCCCCAAAAATTTGAGCACCAGCCGCCACTGCTTTTACGTCACCGGCGTTCTTGGCAGTCAAAAGTTCGCCCAAACTGTTGTGTGACCGTGTGTATGCAAGGCAGGCTTGAGAGGAATTCTGTCGGAAAAACCACCCGACTTTCTTCCCGACGGGAAAACCGATCGCGTGTACGGGGCATATTGGTCAGGGATCTACAGACGTCTGGCCGCATAGTGTAGGGTTTGGATCACAGAGAAGAGATTCACTGGTCATTCTGCACAGGATTCACCCTCCCGTGTGTATCTCAGAGTCCTTTAGGACCCAGAGATCTCTCCCTCCCGTAGCACGTCGTGCCCTACAAACTATTGTACTTCGTTTCTCTCCTCCTGTCACCTGTAACGTTGTGAGACTCACCCTCTTTCTTCGCTCTCCTCTTCCTTCGCTCTCCTCTTCCTTCGCTCTCCTCTTCCTTCGCTCTCCTCTTCCTTCGCTCTCCTCTTCCTTCTGCTATTTCCCAGTCTTCGTAGTTCCTCGATGGAAGGGCTTTCTCAGCTCGCTCTCCCTCTGTCTCTTGAGTACGAGTGATGAAGGTCTCTTGTGTACGAGTGATGAAGGTCTCTTGAGTACAAGTGATGAAGGTCTCTTGAGTACGAGTGATGAAGGTCTCTTGAGTACGAGTGATGAAGGTCTCTTGTGTACGAGTGATGAAGGTCTCTTGTGTACGAGTGATGAAGGTCTCTTGTGTACGAGTGATGAAGGTCTCTTGTGTACGAGTGATGAAGGTCTCTTGTGTACGAGTGATGAAGGTCTCTTGAGTACGAGTGATGAAGGTCTCTTGAGTACGAGTGATGAAGGTCTCTTGTGTACGAGTGATGAAGGTCTCTTGAGTACGAGTGATGAAGGTCTCTGTGTTGGACTCGTCTGGGTACGGTAGTCCCCTCCCATTGTACAGTCTATGATTGCCCCGGGGAAGGTGTGAGTAACGCGGTGTACTGTACTCGCTGTGCGCTCCGCCCTATACAGTGTACACACGTGGAGAGCCGATCCTCCCCTCCACATGGAGAACACTGTGTTGTGTTTATCCGACTTTTACAGTGGGGATGGAAAGTTTGGGCACCCCAGGTAAAAATGTGTATTAATGTGCATAACGAAGCCAAGGAAAGATGGAAAAATCTCCAAAAGGCATCAAATTACAGATTAGACATTCTTATAATATGTCCGAAAAAGTTACATTTTATTTCCATCATTTACACTTTCAAAATTACAGAAAACCAAAAAATGGCGTCTGCAAAAGTTTGGGCACCCTGCAGAATTTCTAGCATGCCCCGCCCCCTTTGCAGAGCTGAGAGCTGCCAGTGTCATGGATTGTTCATCACTCATCGTGATGAAGCCCAGACTCATCTGACCCTCCCCCAACAATCAGCACCATGGCTTCTTCTAAGCAGTTGTCTAGAAAAGTGAAAATAGTTGTCGCTCACAAAGCTGGAGAAGCTATAAGAAGATAGCAAAGCGTTTTCAGATGTCAATATCCTCTGTTCCTCGGAATGTAATGAAGAAATGGCCGTCATCAGGAACAGTGGAAGGTAAAGCAAGATCTGGAAGAGCAAGAAAAATATCAGACAGAACGGCTCGCAGGATTGTGAGAAAAGCAAAACCCACGTGTGACGGCGCGATCCCTCCAGAAAGATCTGGCACACACTGGAGTTGTGGTACACTATTCCACTATAAAGAGATACTTGGACAAATATGGTCTTCATGGAAGAGTCATCAGAAGAAAACCTCTTCTACGTCCTCACCACAAAAATCAGCGTTTGAACTTTGCAAATGAACATATAGACAAGCCTGACGCATTTTGGAAACAAGTTCTGTGGACCGATGGGGTTAAAATAGAACTTTTTGGCCGGAATGAGCAAAGCTACGTTTGGAGAAGAAAGGGCACAGAATTGAATGAAAAGAACCTCTGTCCAACTGTGAAGCATGGGGGTGGATTAATCATGCTTTGGGGTTGTATTGCAGCCAGTGGCACAGGGAACATTTCACGAGTAGAAGGAAAAATGGATTCAATAACATTTCAGAACATTTTGGATGGTAACTTGATGCCATCTGTGAAAAAGCTGAAGATAAAGAGAGGATGGCTTCTACAAATGGATAATGATCCTAAACACGCCTCAAAATCCACAGGGGAGGGATTACATCAAGAGGCGTACACTAAAGGTTTTGCCATGGCCTTCACAATCTCCTGACCTCAACATCATTGAAAATCTATGGATAGACCTTAAAAGAGCCGTGCGTGACAGACAGCCCAGAGATCTCAGAGAACTGGAAGACTTGTGTAAGGAAGAATGGGCAAAGATCCCTCAAACAAGAATGGGAAGACTCTTGGCCGGCTACAAAAAGCGTTTACAAGCCGTGATACTCTAAACAATCTTCTGATCATATTGGATAGTAGCACCCTACATATTGGGCAGTGGCACCCTACATATTGGGTAGTAGCACCCTACATATTGGGCAGTAGCACCCTACATATTGGGCAGTAGCACCCTACATATTGGGTAGTAGCACCCTACATATTGGGCAGTAGCACCCTACATATTGGGCAGTAGCACCCTACATATTGGGCAGTAGCACCCTACATATTGGGTAGTAGCACCCTACTTCTTCTCTAATTTATGGTTCTATATTGGTCTCCTTCAGATCTGCCAACCACCCCCCATACCCCCATACACCCTGAGAGCTCTCGGCTTCCAGTCTTCTACCCAATGGGCTCATCCAATAGTCGGCAGTGATCCATCTTGTATCTCTGTATATATAGGATGTATAGAAACCCCATATACTGACCCCCCCATATATCTGTATATATAGGATGCATGGACACCCCTATACTGACCCCCCATATATCTGTATATATAGGATGCATGGACACCCCTATACTGACCCCCCATATATCTGTATATATAGGATGTATAGAAACCCCATATACTGACCCCCCATATATCTGTATATATAGGATGCATGGACACCCCTATACTGACCCCCATATATCTGTATATATAGAATGCATGGACACCCCTATACTGACCCCCATATATCTGTATATATAGGATGCATGGACACCCCTATACTGACCCCCCATATATCTGTATATATATGATGCCTGGACACCCCTATACTGACCCCCCATATATCTGTATATATAGGATGCATGGACACCCCTATACTGACCCCCATATATCTGTATATATAGGATGCATGGACACCCCTATACCAACCCCCATATATCTGTATATATAGGATGCATGGACACCCCTATACTGACCCCCCATATATCTGTATATATAGGATGCATGGACACCCCTATACTGACCCCCATATATCTGTATATATAGGATGCATGGACACCCCTATACTGACCCCCATATATCTGTATATATAGGATGCATGGACACCCCTATACTGACCCCCATATATCTGTATATATAGGATGCATGGACACCCCTATACTGACCCCCATATATCTGTGTATATAGGATGCATGGACACCCCTATACTGACCCCCATATATCTGTGTATATAGGATGCATGGACACCCCTATACTGACCCCCATATATCTGTATATATAGGATGCATGGACACCCCTATACTGACCCCCATATATCTGTATATATAGGATGCATGGACACCCCTATACTGACCCCCCATATATCTGTATATATAGGATGTATAGAAACCCCATATACTGACCCCCCATATATCTGTATATATAGGATGCATGGACACCCCTATACTGACCCCCATATATCTGTATATATAGGATGCATGGACACCCCTATACTGACCCCCATATATCTGTGTATATAGGATGCATGGACACCCCTATACTGACCCCCATATATCTGTGTATATAGGATGCATGGACACCCCTATACTGACCCCCATATATCTGTATATATAGGATGCATGGACACCCCTATACTGACCCCCCATATATCTGTATATATAGGATGCATGGACACCCCTATACTGACCCCCATATATCTGTATATATAGGATGCATGGACACCCCTATACTGACCCCCATATCTCTGTATATATAGGATGCATGGACACCCCTATACCGACCCCCATATATCTGTATATATAGGATGCATGGACACCCCTATACTGACCCCCCCATATATCTGTATATATAGGATGCATGGACACCCCTATACTGACCCCCATATCTCTGTATATATAGGATGCATGGACACCCCTATACTGACCCCCCATATATCTGTATATATAGGATGCATGGACACCCCTATACTGACCCCCCATATATCTGTATATATAGGATGCATGGACACCCCTATACTGACCCCCCATATATCTGTATATATAGGATGCATGGACACCCCTATACTGACCCCCATATATCTGTATATATAGGATGCATGGACACCCCTATACTGACCCCCATATATCTGTATATATAGGATGCATGGACACCCCTATACTGACCCCCCATATATCTGTATATATAGGATGCATGGACACCCCTATACCGACCCCCATATATCTGTATATATAGGATGCATGGACACCCCTATACAGACCCCCATATATCTGTATATATAGGATGCATGGACACCCCTATACTGACCCCCCATATATCTGTATATATAGGATGCATAGACACCCCTATACTGACCCCCCATATATCTGTATATATAGGATGCATGGACACCCCTATACTGACCCCCCATATATCTGTATATATAGGATGCATGGACACCCCTATACTGACCCCCCATATATCTGTATATATAGGATGCATGGACACCCCTATACTGACCCCCATATATCTGTATATATAGGATGCATGGACACCCCTATACTGACCCCCATATATCTGTATATATAGGATGCATGGACACCCCTATACTGACCCCCATATATCTGTATATATAGGATGCATGGACACCCCTATACTGACCCCCATACATCTGTATATATAGGATGCATGGACACCCCTATACTGACCCCCATATATCTGTATATATAGGATGCATGGACACCCCTATACTGACCCCCATATATCTGTATATATAGGATGCATGGACACCCCTATACTGACCCCCATATCTCTGTATATATAGGATGCATGGACACCCCTATACTGACCCCCCATATATCTGTATATATAGGATGCATGGACACCCTATACTGACCCCCCATATATCTGTATATATAGGATGCATGGACACCCCTATACTGACCCCCATATATCTGTATATATAGGATGCATGGACACCCCTATACTGACCCCCATACATCTGTATATATAGGATGCATGGACACCCCTATACTGACCCCCATACATCTGTATATATAGGATGCATGGACACCCCTATACTGACCCCCATATATCTGTATATATAGGATGCATGGACACCCCTATACTGACCCCCATATATCTGTATATATAGGATGCATGGACACCCCTATACTGACCCCCATATATCTGTATATATAGGATGCATGGACACCCCTATACTGACCCCCATATATCTGTATATATAGGATGCATGGACACCCCTATACTGACCCCCATATATCTGTATATATAGGATGCATGGACACCCCTATACTGACCCCCCATATATCTGTATATATAGGATGCATGGACACCCCTATACTGACCCCCCATATATCTGTATATATAGGATGCATGGACACCCCTATACTGACCCCCATATATCTGTATATATAGGATGCATGGACACCCCTATACTGACCCCCCATATATCTGTATATATAGGATGCATGGACACCCCTATACTGACCCCCCATATATCTGTATATATAGGATGCATGGACACCCCTATACTGACCCCCATATATCTGTATATATAGGATGCATGGACCCCCCATATATATATATTGAGGGGGGAGATGCAGACGGGACCCCTTACCTTGCTGCTCTCCTCTCTCATGGATTGTCTCCTATGAGTGTTTCTGACACCTCTTGGTATAAGCCCTGCCCTGTCCCAGTCCGCTCTCCGCCTCTCCAGGAAGGTTGTATTGTCTCCCATGCTCTGCGGGGCCCTATAGGATTACATAATGGATCGTTCACATGGATGTTATAAGCCGGAGCGGGTGTTTCACCGCGGTCATGTGACCCGCTGGATCCGCTCCGCACGCTCTCTAAGGGGTTTATCTTCTCCATGGATATCGGGGTCATTCATCGTCCCATGTGTCCCATTCTTCTAATGTCCCCCTATAGAGATGTCCTACAAATGAGGGGCCCCGGAAACCACAGACCTGTACGGGGGCCCCGGAAACCACAGACCTGTACGGGGGCCCCGGAAACCTCAGACCTGTACGGGGGCCCCGGAAACCTCAGACCTGTACGGGGGACCCGGAAACCTCAGACCTGTACGGGGCCCCGGAAACCTCAGACTGTACGGGGGCCCTGGAAACTCAGACCTGTACGGGGGCCCCGGAAACCTCAGACCTGTACGGGGGCCCGGAAACTCAGACCTGTACGGGGGACCCGGAAACCTCAGACCTGTACGGGGGCCCGGAAACCCACTGTACGGGGGTCCTGGAAACCTCAGACCTGTACGGGGGCCTGGAAACCTCAGACCTGTACGGGGGCCCGGAAACTCAGACCTGTACGGGGGCCCCGGAACCTCAGACTGTACGGGGGC